>NC_080167.1:25439043-25631543 GCF_950295315.1 Erinaceus europaeus
CAAGGAGAAACACACTTGCATGTGAAATGAATTGGTCTTGAAATAATGAAAGTTGATTTGAAAACCTGAGTGCTGTTTTCAAAAAGAAGCAGAACAGTATTAAAATGCCTTCTTCCCATCCGACACCATCCTCTGACACACACATCTCCCTACTACCGCATGATCAGAACGCTCTGTGTTCATGCCTTACGCTTTCAAGGATGGAGCTGGGCTTTAAAAAAAAAAAAAAAAAAAAAAAATATATATATATATATATATATATATATATTTATGTGTTGCTCTAAAAAAAGTGCCTTCTTCATATTTATATGTTGCTGTGGCATAAAATAATTACTTGGTCATTATCTGGCTATCCTGGACCCGAGAACCACTGCATGACCAAGACCCTATGAAGCCATGCCAGCCTTTACTTTTGTAGATCACAAAGTAAAGTGATACATGTAAATTAGCCAGTTGCAGAACTACTGAGTCTTTAAAATCAATGATCACCCATGGTGACTCTCTGACTGTAGCCCAGCTATAATCATGCCACTGGCCTGGGGGTGTGGAGTGCGGGGGGTCTTATAAAGTATTTTGACCCCATTCTTAAACTTTCTGTTTACTCTTGGCATCTACTGTGATTCCAACATCATGCTGGGGATTGATTCTCTCACCACAATCTGTCCATTTGACTAACCCCTTGTAAATTTATACTCCTCCTTTTTTGTATGCTGACCTATTTTTTCTTCCCTGCCATGTTGTGTGTCCTACTACTATCTTGGACTTCATCTGGAGTAACATATATGATCCCATATGTTTTACTACGTTTGTAATTATACTAACCAGAGCAATGAGTTGGTTATTGTAGTATTTTATTATAACTAAGTCAAGGGATCTTTGACAGGTATCCCAAAATAAGGCATTCTGGTATAAGGACTGTTTGGATGTGAAGATAATTGAGAAAAAGAAAGGTAAGGAAGGAAATCTTCCTTCCCAATCGTCTCCAACCAGAAGGGCAGGAAGAGTCTTAAGGAGATCCTTTTTTTTTAAGGAAACATTGACTAACCCATAGGATAAGAGGGGTACAACTCCACACAATTCTCACCACCAGATCTCCGTATTCCATCCCCTCCCCTGATAGCTTTCCTATTCTTTATCCCTCTGGGAGTATGGACCCAAGGACATTGTGGGATGCAGAAGTGGAAGGTCTGGCTTTTGTAACTGTTCACCCGATGAACATGGGTGTTGACTGGTCAATCCATACTCCCAGCCTGCCTCTCTCTTTTCCTACTCAAATCAGTCAAGAGACTGGCCCAGAATTATATACGCAACAAATTTACTAACTAGTCCTTGTCTTCCATTACTTTTCCTTATATTACTTTTCCCTCCCACAATCTAGCACAGAATTCTGTTTTTTAAACATATATGTTTATTTATTACTGGATAAAGACAGAGAGAAATTGAAAGGGGATAGAGGAAAGGGAGACAAAGAGATACTTGCAACACTGCTTTACCACTCATGAAGCTTCCCCCCCCCGCAGGTGGAGAGCAGGGGGTTTGAACCTAGGTCCTTGTGCACTATAATATGTGCATTTAACCAGCTATGCCACAGCCTGGTCCCCTAAAATTCTTTATCTTGTTACTATTAACAAATCAATTTTCTCTCAATCAATTAAGAGGCTATGTAAGACCAAGTTCTAATCACTCCTTTTAGTTACACATTACTGAGTATTCACATATGTATGTGCAATTAAATTAGTAGTAAACTTCTATTAGATTTGGAAGTCGAATTTATAGAGCCCCACTCCATAAACCCAAGATGAGCAGAGGAAAATGACTTTTTCCCCCTCCCTACATAAACATAAAGACAGATCTGCTGTGGCAAAAATTCCCAAGTATGGCTTTTACCTGGTGTGGGATAGAGCATTTCAAAAAAACATTCCCTGAGCTAGAAAAATCTCAGGCTCTAGACTTTGACTTCCCCAGGACAGAGACAACTAGAATCCTGCCAGAAGAGTTTATAGTGCTTTTAGTTCTCACCACAGGTAACAGAGACACCAGAGTAGTGAGCTTTGATGTAGAAAACTCTCCGTAGTAATTAAGTTAGATAAAACAGAAAAGGTTTTGTAATTGAACAAGAATAAAATGGGAAAAAAAAAGTACCTATCCCCACACCTAGTTACTGAATTAGATAAAACAGGAAAAGGCATATTAAGCAATTCTAAAGGAATGTAATCTCAAAAGGCTAATGAAATTTGTACTTAAAAAGATTCCACCAAATGGGTAAATAAGCTTTCGACCAAAACCTTTCTTACCCCTGGTTCCAGTTTGCTACAAACATGTCTCTTGCTTGGGGTGTGTATGGTAATGTATCTGAATCACATTTCTCTTGATCTTTTCTGTTAATTTCAATACCATTCCAATGGTCAGATCTTCCTTCCTGACCTGTCCACTTCACATCTCATTTGCAGAAACTCTATAAATTTACTCTCTCCTAACCCTGTCTGCCAATTTATCCTCACTGCCCTGTGACCTACATATCCTACCATCATTTATGGCCATTACTTCAAGGTCTGTATTCCTTGACTAGATCTCATTCTGATCACAATTATGACTTTATATAAAACTAAATACCCCACAACTTAAACAAAGATTTAAGAAGAGATATACTTGAAGTAAATAATGATTTCAATACAGAACTCTGTAAGATCTTATCTCAATTTGAAATGATGCTTTTATCATTATAGTCAGGACAGGACTATCAAAATATGTAAAGCAGACGAAAGTAAAAGCTAGTACGAGTTAACGAATCAGAGGCAGGAAGAAAGACATAGCATCATGGCCATGCAACTAGTAAGTGGTGGCTGTGCAACTAGTAAGCACACAAATTACTATGCACGAGAGCCCCTGGTTTAAGCCCCTGATCCCCACCTACAGAAGGAGCTTCATCAGCAATGAAATATGCTGCAGGCCCCTCCCTCTTTCTCTCCCTCCCTCCCTCCCTTTCCATCTCTCTCACTACTTCTCTCTGTCTCTATCATAATTAAGAAAAAAATAATTTCATACCTGCAGCTCTGAAGTCCCAGTTTCAACACCCTGCACAACCATAAGCCAGAGCTGAGCAGTGCACTGATTTCTCTCTATATATCTATCTCTCACATTTAAAAGTAAATTTTTTAAAAAAGAGTTAATTAATAAGGTACACCTGCCAAAGATGTACCACTATCAAAATGTCAATCAATCCTACTTATAAAATTTCCTTACTTAAAAAAATATTTTACTAGTGGGAGTTGGGTGGTAGTGCAGCTGGTTAAGTGTACGTGGCGCAAAGTGCAAAGATGGGCTAAGGATCCCTGTTTGAGCCCTTGGCTCCCCAACTGTAGGGGAGTCGCTTCACAGGCGGTGAAACAGGTCTGCAGGTGTCTATCTTTCTCTCCCCCTCTCTGTCTTCCCCTCCTCTCTCCATTTCTCTCTGTCCGACAACTACAACATCAATAACAACAATAATAACTACAACAATAAAGCAAGGTCAACAAAAGGGAATAAATATTAAAAAATATATTTTACTAGTAAGTTAATAATGGTTTACAAGATGACAGGGGTATAAGTTTCACACCGAACCCATCACAACAGTTCTGTGGTATCACTCTCCCCAGGATAATCAACATGGTTTCTGAAGTCTTTTATTTTTTACTTTATTTTTCTACCAGAGCACTGTTCTGTTCTGGCTTATGATGGTGCTGGGAGACGTTTGGTGCCTTCGGCATGAAAGGCCTTTTGAACAACCATTATGCCACCTCCCCAGACCTCACATAGTCTTATTAACAGTTTGGCTATACTTCCTTTAAAAAATATTTTATTGGGAGTCAGACTGTAGTGCAGCGGGTTAAGCGCAGGTGACGCAAAGTGCAAGGACCGACGTAAGGATCCTGGTCCGAGCCCTGGCTCCCCGCCACTTTACAAGCGGTGAAGCAGGTCTGCAGGTGCCTTTCTCTCCCCCTCTCTGTCTTCCCCCTCCTTTCCCCATTTCTCTCTGTCCTATCCAACAATGATGATGGCAACAATAATAACTACAACAATAAAACAACAAGGGCAACAAAAGGGAATAAATAAATAAATAAATATTTTTTAATTAAAAAATTATTTATTAATTAATGAGAGGGACAGAAGGAGAGAGAGAGAGAATGGGCACCAGACATCTCTCTGGGACATGTACTGCCAGGGATTGAACTCAGGACCTTATACTTGAGAATTCAATGGTCTATCCACTGTGCCACCTCCTGGACCACTCTGACTACACTTTTTTTATTTTGAAAAGCTCATGTTTCAATTCTTTCTATTATGCATAGGTTAGATAAACCATCCAGTAGTTCTCTTTCAGAGTAACACGAGTCATTTGGTAACAGGTATAATCTATAGCAATAAAAATCCAGGAGCACAAAGAACTAAAAGGTACAATGGCTTTCCCTCTCCCTCACATTTCTTTCTTAAATGCAGTCAGGGGGGTGGGAAATAGCCTAAGCATTATGCAAAATCTAATGACTTTTATCTAATAATCATACTGTTACACCACTTGTAATTTGGCTGAGTTTTGGTTTGTTTCACACAGCAGAACAGGAAAGAACTACCCTGCCTTTTTCTAGTGTATAAACCTCCTACTGTCTGCAGATAGCATGGAAGAAGATTCAAGAACTATCTCCCAGGCTGTAGTTCTAACAGTATTTTTTCTTTCCTTTTGTTCTAGCTTGTCTAAGTTTCATTCTCTTCGTTATTAATGGAAACTTTAGAAAAAATACTCGCAAAAGGATAATGAAGGTTTGTTCTGTTTAAGCAGAGCTCTGTGTCTCTTGGTGGCGCTGCCTTGGGAAAGTTCTTAGCAGGTCCTGAGCATTCACTAAGGACTTCCTGAAAAACTTGAAAATCTTCATGTTTTCCAAAAAACTAGACTCACTCAGAAATCTTAAGTTCTGTCCTGATATAATCAATGTGAGTCATCTGTGTGAGGACTGATAGACAATACAATGAAGTTGTCTTTTTGTTGCAATTAAAACTTCAATGAGACTGATTTCTGGATTTCTTCTTCTTCTGATTTAGCGTTTGCATAATCTGTCGCAGCACAATTTCTAATAGCCTAAATTTCTAAAACCTGGAAGCAACCTAGAAATCTAAAACCAGATGAGTGGCTAAGAAAGTTATGGAATATATACACAATGGAATACTACACAGCTATTAAGAATGTTGAATTCACCTTCCTCGCCTCATCTTGGATGAAGCTTGAAGGAAGCACAGTAAGTGAGATTAAGTCAGAAAGAGAAGGATGAATATGGGATGATCTCATTCATGGACAGAAGTTGAGAAATAAGAACAGAAATGGAAAATAAAGCAGAGAACTGAGAAATTTTACACGTGTGTCAACAGCTATATTTATTATAAATCATTAATCCCTCTAATAAATAAATCCATAAAATAACTATAATGAAAGTTTCACTTTTAAATTTTTTAATATTTATTTATTTATTCCCTTTTGTTGCCCTTGTTGTTTTATTGTTATAGTTACTGTTGTTGTTACTGATGTCGTTGTTGTTGGATAGGACAGAGAGAAATGGAGAGAGGAGGGGAAGACAGAGAGGAAGAGAGAAAGAGAAACCTGCAGACCTGCTTCACTGCCTGTGAAGCGATTCCTCTGCAGGTGGGGAGCCAGGGGCTCAAACCAGGATCCTTACGCTGGTCCTTGCGCTTTGCGTCACCTGCGCTTAACCCGCTGCACTACCGCCCGACTCCTCAAAGTTTCACTCTTTAAAAACAATGTTCACTTACTAGAATAATGAGGGTCAAACCCCCTTCGGCCTGTTTTTCTTATGTTTCTTGGTACAAAGATGCTATGTAGAGAATGTTGCTTACCGAAAAGTTGCTGGCACGAGACAGCAACCATAAAGAAAGGAGTGCTGGGAGAAACTCACCTCTTCCTGGAAGAGATTCTGCCGGTTCTTTAGAGCTCGCAATCTATTCTGCTTGTCTTCATGCTCTAAATGCTCATCTGGCGGGTGGAAGTAGCCAATCAAGTCCTGAAGACTCAGGCTGACAGATTCTATTGGTAAGTCTACTGTTGAAGTCTTCACTTTTCTGCTAAGCACATCAAGGCCCCTGATATAAAAAGAACACAATGATCTGTATCAGTGAGCCAAACACTGATTAGCAGTTAGACTATAGGTGAAAGTTTTACTCTCCCTAGGACCACTTTAATCGGGATGCATGGGATGCATAAGAATCTCAATGAACTTCAAATGGCAATAATGAATATATCCAAAGAAAACATTTCATATGATCAAGTGTATGCAATGCAACATTTAAAACACCTCTATCCAGGGAAAGTCATCTAGAGAAAACCCTGAAGGGCCTAGAGGACCATTATCTACAACATAATGGTAGAAAGACTCAAAAACTAACCAATTGGGGTCAGGCGGTAGTGCAGCGGTTAAGCACAGGTGGTGCAAAGCACAAGGACTGGCGTAAGGATCCCGGTTCAAGCCCCTGGCTCTCCACCCACAGGGGAGTCACTTTACAAGCCGTAAAGCAGGTCTGTGGGTATTTTTCTCTCCCCCTCTCTATCTCCCCCTCTTCTCTCCATTTCTCTCTGTCCTATCCAGCAACGATGACATCAATAACAACAATAATAACTACAACAATAAAACAAGGGTAACAAAAAGGGAAAATGAATAAATAAATATTAAAAAATAAAAAATGAACCGATTTTCATTTAGTCAGTGACCACTGGTAGCACAACAGTCCAAGGCAACAGAAGTCAGACATTCAAAGCCTGGCACCACCATAAGCCAGAGTTGAGCAGTGCTCTGGTTAAAACATATATATATATATAATGTTTGTGTCTGTGTGTGTGCATGTGCATACGTGCGGTGTGTTATGTATTTTTGTATGCAGTATGTATTTTTTAAACATACTACAAAGAACTCATACAGGCAGAAGTGCACTGCGCCCAGCTAATTTTTTCCCTTCCTTCATTTTTTCTTCTTCCTTTTTTTTCTTTTCTCTTTTCTTTCAATTGTAGATATATAGAGGTGGAGAGATCAGGAAAACTAAGGACAGATACCACAACACTAATCTACCATTTGTGAAACTTTCCTTAATAGTTTTTATGATGTTCCCATATGGTATAAAAGGGATTTAACACAATGATATATTACACAATATCCAGGCTTGATAAATGTTATATCTACCAGTCATAAAAGCACACATTCCTTTCTCTAACTTAATTACTACTATTATTATTATTATTGCTGCTGGTGCTACTACTACTGCTACTGATACTGCTGCTACTGCTGCTTCTACTGCTGCTACTGCTGCTACTACTGCTACTACTGCTACTACTACTGCTACTACTGCTACTACTACTGCTACTACTGCTACTGCTACTACTACTGCTGCTGCTGCTGCTACTGCTGCTACTGCTACTACTACTGCTACTACTACTGCTACTACTGCTACTACTACTGCTACTACTGCTACTACTACTGCTACTACTGCTACTGCTACTACTACTGCTGCTGCTACTGCTGCTACTGCTACTACTACTGCTACTACTACTGCTACTACTACTGCTACTACTGCTACTGCTACTGCTACTACTACTGCTGCTGCTGCTGCTGCTGCTGCTATTGCTACTACTACTGCTGCTGCTGCTGCTGCTAATGCTACTACTACTGCTGCTGCTGCTGCTGCTGCTGCTGCTGCTGCTGCTAATGCTAATGCTGCTGCTGCTACTACTACTACTACTACTGCTGGTGCTGCTGCTGCTGCTGCTGCTACTGCTACTACTACTATTACTACTGCCACCAGAGTTATGGCTGGGGCTCAATACGAATCCACCACTCCCAGTGGCCATTTTTGCCTTTTTATTTCCTTCTTTCTACTTTTATTTGACAGAACAGAGAAACTGAGGGAGGGAGGTAGATATGAGGAGAGAAAGATAGACACCTGCAGAACTGCTTCACCACTGCATTTCCACTGCACTGCATTCCCCCTGCAGGTGGGGAGCCGGGGCTCGAACCTAGGTCCCAGAACATAGTTTTATGTTTGCATAACCAGGTGTGCCACTTCCTGGCCCCTTAAGTTTCATTGAAAAGCTATAAAAATCACCTAGCTGGTACTTTCCAGTGTGTGACCTGCTAACCTGGCAAACTGTATGAGCTTATACAATACCATCAGAATGTATTTTGTAATTTTCTGTAAGTTCAATCAGAAAACTGAAGTAAAATGTCTAAAGAACACAACAACAACAACAAAAAATTCTACCTTATAAATCTATTGAAAAGGAAGACCGTACTCCGTATGACTCGTGCTGTCCGTGATTCTTCATGCTGAGATCTAGATAAATTTAAGCCATCGTCCATGTGACCTTCATGATGCATAATGGCCTGTACGAAAGCAGAAATAATGCTGTCAAACCCAGCACATCTTCTCCAAAGGGGACTGAGGTATGCACTCAAAAAGGCAAGTCATAATAATGACTAAGCATAGAGGATAGTAAAGCTGTGGAATCCAGGTAAAATGATATGCCCAAATCCCTTCACACATTATTCAGTCAGTATTTGTATTCAGTAATTGTTCTGATGGAGATAGTCATCATTTTAAATAATAATAATCAGTGGATATATTCAGTTGATCAAAGTAAACATCAGCATGTCTTCATATGCCTATGATCAGTAACTCAAAGTAAACTCTAGACAAGGTCTGTGGTCGGTAACTCATAAAGCAAACTCTAAACAAAGAAGCAAAGAAAGGCATTAGCGTTCCACCTGTATGTAATTCTGAACATCAACTGTGACATCAGTAATTATTCACTGATGTGTTCTCATCTTGAATTCACTTCAGAAGAGTTCACTATAACTTTTGAGGTAGGGTGGAGGAGGGACCTGGGGAAGAGGAGGGACATGACCAAGGAAGCTAATTAAAAGAAGCATTCAGTTATCAGGTCATAAGTCAAGCAGGAATGGCAGACTATTATATACATATTTAGACTATTTCAATTGTCGTGGGGGGCTGGGTGGTGGTGCACCTGGCTGAGCGCACATTACAATGCGCAAGGACCTGGTTCAAGCCCCCAGACCTCACCTGCAGGGGGAAAGCTTTGCAAGTGGCAAAGCAATGTTGCAGGTGTTTCTCTGTTTCTCTGCCTCTCTCCCTCTCTATAACGCCCTTGCCTTTTGAATTCTGGCTATCTCTAGCAAATAATACAACAAAATGAACTATTTCAATTGTCCACAGCATGCAGGAGGAACGACTCCTATGAAATTCAAGTATACTTCACAGTGAGAGAACATGTTGAAGTGGTGAAGTAGAATAAAGGAAAAAAACACCACGCTGAGATGAAAAGGGGATCTGAGTGAGATCATGAAAACCTACAAGAAAACTAAAACCTTAAAGGTTCTTGGAAGGACTTAAATAACAGAAGAAAAGGAAGCAAAGAGTGATTTGAAGGACACACTTGAGAAGCAAAATATAGACACACAGCAAGAAGTAGAAGAATATGGACAAGAAAGGTGGTAGACAGAAGAATTTACCCTATCGCTGAAAATCTAATTGGACAGTGTTCCTCTCAGTTTCAAAAAGATCCACGTGTGCTACTTAGAAATCCTTGGTGACAGATGCATTTCACAATGCAGATTTTGTACAAGTTAGCGGAATAAACTATAACATCCCACAGTGGATTGTATATCATTCTGTAATTGATTGATAATTCTTCCACAAAACAGGAATAGTCATACTAAGTGTGATGTTCAAAAGTTATGAGTAGTGATTAAGACTTTTTAAAACTACTTTTTAAACTTTAATTTTTTAAAAAACTATGTTTTCATATGTTTCATATGAAGCGATAGAAAGCTTCAAATAGGGAGTCGGGCTGTAGTGCAGCGGGTTAAGCGCAGGTGGCGCAAAGCACAAGGACTGGCATAAGGATCCCGGTTCGAACCCCGGCTCCCCACCTGCAGGGGAGTCTCTTCAAAGGCGGTGAAGCAGGTCTGCAGGTGTCTATCTTTCCCTCCCCCTCTCTGTCTTCCCCTCCCCTCTCCGTTTCTCTCTGTCCTATCCAACAACCACGACAACAACAATAATAACTACAACAATAAAACAACAAGGGCAACAAAAGGGAATAAATAAATAAAATAAAATATAAAAAAAGAAAGCTCCAAATATCTAGTTTATGTATCATCAAAATGCTTTACTTTTTCTGTTTCCCTCCCTTCTTCCTTTCCTTTCCTTTCCTTTCCTTTCCTTTCCTTTCCTTTCCTTTCCTTTCTTTCCCTCCCCTTCCCTTTTCTTCCCTTTCCTTCTTACCAATCTTTCTTTAAGGGACTCCTCCCTCAATCTCTCTCTCTCTCTCTCTCTCTTTCTCTCTCCTTTTGCATCATCAATTCTTCACTGCGCCAGTCCAATTTTTCTGGTACACACACACACACACACACACACACACACACACACACACACACACGGGGGTGGAGGGGAGAGAAGGAGAGAGAGAGAGATAAAGAAACATCAAGCACTGAAGCTTCTCTCAGTGCCACGTAAGTATCACCACGTGGTGTGCCATGTGTTTAAGCCTGGAGTTAAATGCTTCACAAAGCAGGTAACCTCCCAAGTAATCTATCTTGTTAACTCCCAACATATGTTTCTTGAAAAATAACCTTACTTGAAGACACTAGATAACTCCAATGTATATTAAATTAGGAGATATACTTGATCCTGGTATACAATGACCACTTAGTTGTTTCCCCATAAAGACTTAACATGGGACAGGTGGTGGTGCACCTGGTTGAGTGCACATGTTACAGCATGCAAGGACCCCTGTTGAACCCCCTAATTCCCACCTGCAAGGCAAAAGCTTTGCAAATGGCAAAGCAGTACTGCAAGTATCTGTCTGTCTCTCTCCTCTTATCTCCTCCCTTTCCCTCTTGATTTCTGGATATCTCTATCCAATAAATAAATAAAGATAATAAAATATTTTAAATATTAAGACAATATATGTGGTTTCAGAAGTAGTAATAAGCTTCCAGACTACATTTATTTATTTATTTATTTATTTATTTTTGGTATCTAGGGCTTCACTACTCTGAATTGACTTTTATTCAGATGGAAAGAAAGAGACAGAGGGAGAGATACCATAACACCAAAGCATCCCCCAGTACCCTGGTACACTGGGGTTTGAACCTGGGTCTGGAGAACATTATCACGAGCAAAGACCAGAGCTCAAGTCCATAGGTCCCCCTCTTCAGAGGACAGCTTCAGGGTCAGTGGAGCAGTGTTGCAAGTGTATCCTTTTCTCTTGTGCCTTCTCTCTCTGTGTGTGTGTCTCTCTCTCCTTATTTCTCTCTGTCTTTATATGAAAAGGAAAAAACAATGGCCATCAAGACTAATGGAGTTGTGAAAGCGCGGGAACTCCAGTAGTAACCCTGGTGGCAAAATGCAAATCCGAAACAAAACAAAAGCACACACACTAGTAGATAGTACACTGATTGGGGCCAGGTGGTGGTGCACCTGGTTATGGGCAGAAAGTATGAAGCTCAAGGACCAGTGCAAGCATCCCGGTGGTTGGAGCCCCCGGCTCCCCACCTGCAGGGGTGTCACTTCAAAAGAATCTATCTTTCTCTCTCCCTCTCTGTCTCTCCCTACTCTGTCAATTTCTCTCTCTCGTGTCAAATGAAATGGGAAAACAGCCTCCAGGTGCTGTAGATTCATAGTACTGCCACCAAACCCCAGTGATAACCCTGGAGGTCAATATATATATAATGATCAACTGCAGGAACAAGACTGAAACTAGAAGAAGTGACACAAACAAGATGCTCTAAGATAAGCCTCTGTGCTTTAATTTTCCAAGACCAAAATTCTTGGACATCACTACAACACTTACTCAGCAGAGAGCAGACTGTAACTCTGAGAAGTATGATAAACAAATAGATCACTACATAAGGATTAGCTATACTCAACTGGAGTCAAGAATAAAGATTGTGGGGGTCGGGCAATAGCACGGCAGGCTAAGCACACATGGTGTAAAGCGCAAGGACCAGTGTTAAGGATCCCAGTTCGAGCCCCTGGCTCCCCACCTGCAGGGGAGTCGCTTCACAAGTGGTGAAGCAGGTCTGCAGGTGTCTTTCTTTCTCTCCCCCTCTCTGTCTTTCCCTCCTCTCTCCATTTCTCTCTGTCCTACCCAATAACAAAGACATCAGTAACAACAATAATAATAACCACAACGATAAAATAACAAGGGCAACAAAAGGGGGAAAAAATAGACTCCAAGAGCAGTGGATTTGTAGTGCAGGCACTGAGCCCCAGCAATAACCAAGGAGGCAAACTAAATTAATAAATCAAAATAAAATGTGTTTACTTTACTACATATTATAAAAATCCAGGTGGAGAGACAAACATGATTTAACCAACTAACAAGGATTTTGCTAAATAGCCATAGTTTCCAATGTTTGGAAATAATCCTGCTTCAAACATTAGAATATATATATATATATATATATATATATATATATATATATATATATTTGCCTGTAAAAAAACTGAAATATGAGCTATCCGGTACCATGACAGTCAGAATAGGCATTAGGAGAGAGAGGCGTGTAGAATAAGTTAGCACATGGCGTGTATATAAACTATAATAACATAACGTGAACATGAGTATTATGAAAACACAAAAAAGGTAGAGTGGATATGCTGATATAGGCAGGAAGAATTCCTAAGGTCATCTTTTGTTTATTTTTAAAATTTATTTATTCCCTTTTGTTGCCCTTGCTGTTTTATTGTTGTAGTTATTGTTGTTTTCGGGTAGGACAGAGAGAAATGGAGAGAGAAGGGGAAGACAGAGAGGGAGAGAGAAAGATAGACACCTACAGACCTGCTTCACCGCTTGTGAAGTGATTCCCCTGCAGGTGGGGCTCGAACCAGGATCCTTATGCAGGTCCTTGCGCTTCATACTCCCTAAGGTCATCTTTTAACTGAACCTCTGGAGCACAGATAAGAATTAAGTGAAGAAAATGTTTTGAAAGAAAGGCTTTGATGCATGTGTTGTGGGCTGCAAGTGTTGCTTTGCAAAACTGAAGATGATGCTTAGAGATTAGCCAAAGGCAAGAAAGAGAGGAAATGGGGAGTGGGGGGGCCAGGTCAAGAAAGGCATCACAACCCAATCAAAGTGCAATCACTGTCTCCTACATAAGAGCATCAGTTGAAAGGACTTAGAGGGGAAGATGCAATTGCACTTCTGCATTTTAGAAACAGACTTTGATGACTTTATTGGGGACCTAAGATAGAGCATATGTTCACATGTGTCCATAAACCAAGGAAAAATATATACCCGAAAGCAGAAGTACACAAGAGTCTGCAGTGAGTACCCCCCAACACTTCATCTGCACTATTCCAGCCTTTAGGTCCATGATTGTTCAACAGTTTGTTTGGCTTTGTATGTTAACTCTCTTTTCAGTCACCAGGTTCCAGATGCCAGCATGATGCCGACCAGACTTCCCTGGACAGACGACCCCACCAAAGTGTCCTGGAGCCCCGCTTCCCCAGAGCCCCACCCTACGAGGGAAAGAGAGAGGCAGACTGGGAGTATGGATCAACCAGTCAACACCCATATTCAGTGGGGAAACAATTACAAAAGCCATACAAAGCCAAACAAATTGTTGAACAACCATGGACCTAAAGGCTGGAATAGTGAAGATGAGGTGTTGGGGGGTACTCACTTCAGACTCTTGTGTACTTCTGCTTTCAGGTATATATTTTTCCTTGGTTTATGGACACGTGTGAACATTACCTTCCACCTTCTGCAACCCACAATGACCCTGGGTCTATATTCCCAGAGGGATAGAGAATGGGGAAAGCTCTCAGGGGAGGGGATGGGATATGGAGATAAGTGGTGGGAATTGTGTGGAGTTGTACCCCTCCTATCCTACAGTTTTGTTAATGTCTCCTTTCTTAAATAAAAAAAAAAAGAAATTTTAAAAAAGAAATAAAAAAGACAGACTTTGAGCAGCAGCAAGGAGGACAAAGTAAATCAGGTGGACTAAACTAGAAGGAAGAAGAGAATATATTTATTTAATTAATATTTAATTGGGGTATCTTAATATCCAATATTGATTCACCTTAGGGAAATGTTCATTATGATGGCCTTTTTTTTTTTAAAGAAACATCCTTTTATTTTCTGTTTAAGATTTTATTTATTTACTTATTCATGAGAAAGACAGGAGGGAAGAAAGAAAGAACCAGACATCACTGTGGTACATGTGCTGCCAGGGACTGAATTGAGGACTTCATGCTTGAGGGTTCAGTGCTTTATCCACTCCACAACCATGGTAGGCTTTTGACCTTTAGCATGTAAACAATAAAATATGTAAGCAATAAAACTTAGCAGGTTGCCGGAGCAAGCTACTTTTTTGGTCTTAAGCTTGCATTTTTCAGTCATAAAAATGACTTCTAAAAATAGTGGTTTTTTTTCCCCCATCTGCAAGAGGAAAGCTTTACAAATGGTGAAGCAGTGATGCAGGTGTCTCTCTCTCTCCCCCTTCCCTCTGAATTTCTGTCTCTAGCTAATAAATAAAGATTTAAAAATGTTTAAGAAAGAGAAAAAATTAAAATAGTTTTTTTAAAATGTAATCTTACCTTCCGTTGTATGGATCCCATTCTTACAGATTTCACATCTACAGACTGGTAAGTAAGCCAGAGGCCTGTATTTACATGTTGTATATAACACACTGAGTCTCCATATTTTATTTCAGATGTTCCCATACCATCCACTTCTTTTCGTATCCCTACATCCAACTTTTCCTAAGGAAAGAAAAAAAAAAAAAAACAGGAGAGGAAATGTTTCAACAATACTAGTTCCCATTGAAATAGTTTTATCTTATAAATATAAACCTTCAACAGAATCCAATTCTGTTTTGTATAAGCCCTGAAATATCAATAATAGTGGTTGAATATTCTGCTCTACCAGCTCAACCTTTCTCGTGATCAGAGTAGAAAACTACAAAACTGAATCACATGCTCGTGATTTACTCACAAAGGTAGTAAATTATTTTGGTTAGAGCACAAAATTTTATATTGCTTTATGACAATCTAAACCCCAGATCTTAAAGATTTTTAGTTCAGGTCTCATATTTTTTTCCAAGACTATTATGTTTAATGGTATTACGTCAAAGTATATGTTTAGAGAATAAAATATCCAGTTTTGAGTCTGATCTCTGCCGCTTGTTATCTGTGCCTTTAAATAAGGCGAATTAAAGTTTTTATGCCTTTGTTTTTTCATGTGTAAACAAACAAAATAAAGGGGGCCCAGTGGTGGCACACCTGGTTAAGCTTCATGAGTGGTACAGCAAGCACTGCAAGGATCTCCTGTCTCATTCCCTCGCTATCATCCCCTCCCCTTTCAAAATTATCTCTATCCTATAAAAAAGGAGGGGGGCAGTTCAAACAAAAAAAGAAAAAAAAAGTCTTCTGGGAATAGTGGATTGACCTGCAGACACCAAGCACCAGTGATAATCCTGGCAATAAAAATATATAAACAAACAAGTAAATAAATAATAAAAGTTTAAAAACAAAGGGGGAAGCCACTCCTGTGATTTCAGAAAAAAATAAAAGAGATAATCAAAATTCAGTACAGTTTATGGGGTAAACACTTTAATGAATTCTCATGATTTTGAGAATGAAAATGGTACTGATGGTGATGGTATTAATGAGAATGTAGCTGATAATGATGAAGATTTTCAAATTAATGGTATTATAGAGCAGTTTCCACTATGCAATTTGCAACTAGGATTACTCATAAAGAGTTACTCCTTGAAACTGGGCGGAGGCACACCCAGCCAAGCACACATATTACGAAGTGAAAGGACCCAGGTTCAAGCCTCCATTCCCCACCTACAGGGGGGATGTTTCATGAGTAGTGAAGCAGGTCTGCAGGTGTCTGCTTTTCGCTCCCTTTATCTCCCCATCCTCTCTCTGTCCTAATTAAAAAAAAAAAAACTAAAGGAAAAAACAGCTGCCAAGAAGGTGGATTCATAGTGCCAGAAGCGAGCCCCAGTGATAACCCAGGTGACAATAAAAAGAAAAGAAGAAGAAAGAAAATTACTCTTCTAAGTTCCCTGTAGTAAGAAGATGCAATCATTTCTCCGACATTAACTAAATGTTTCCATCATCTCCCTATTTCTTTAAATGCTTCCTGCTGTAACTAATTCTCTTTCAGTTTTCTACCTCATGCTTCATTCTATTCTTCAGGAACTCACTAAAGCTTGAGTTCTCCAGAGTCCATAAAACAATGAAAATAAGACAACATTAAGATATCACCTGACTCCTGTAAGAATGGCATACATCAAAAAGGACAGCAGCAACAAATGCTGGAGAGGCTGTGGGGACAGAGGAACCCTTTTGCATTGCTGGTGGGAATGTAAATTGGTCCAGCCTCTGTGGAGAGCAGTCTGGAAAACTCTCACAAGGCTAGACATGGACCTTCCATATGATCCAGTAATTCCTATCCTGGGGCTATACCCCAAGGACTCCATAACACCCAACCAAAAAGAGGTGTGTACTCCTATGTTCATAGCAGCACAGTTCATAATAGCTAAAAACCTGGAAGCAACCCAGGTGCCCAACAACAGATGAGTGGCTGAGAAAGCTGTGGTATATATACACAATGGAATACTATGCAGCTATCAAGAACAATGAACCCACCTTCTCTGACCCATCTTGGACAGAGCTAGAAGGAATTGTTAAGTGAGCTAAGTCAGAAAGATAAAGATGAATATGGGATGATCCCACTCATCAACAGAAGTTGAGAAAGAAGATCTGAAAGGGAAACTAAAAGCAAGACCTGACTAAATTGAAAGTTGGGCACCAAAGTAAAAACCCTGTGGTGAGCGGGTAGACATGCAGCTTCCTGGGCCAGTGGGCAGTGGAGGGTGGGGGTGGGTGGGTAGGATGGGACACAGTCTTTTGGTGGTGGGAATGGTGTTTATGTACACTCCTAGTAAAGTGTAGTCATATAAATCACTAGTTGATTAATATGAGAGGGGGAAAATTAATTGTATGTCTTGAAGTTTTTAAAACACAGACTGAGTCTTTTTAATATTTAGGCTGTGTATCTGATATGCGGACTCTCTCAAAAGCCTAGACCAAGTAGATCAGAAGCAACCAATGGCACAGCTATATACAAGATACTGGGTACTGTACAGCAAACCCTAACAAAAGGAATTTTCAAAATTAACCCAATTACCAAATAATGTGATGATAACAAAAACTATCCATTGTCTTTTTGAACCCTAAGACAGCAGGAACCTCACATCTCCACTATAGAGCCTCTATTTCCCCCAGTCCTGGAACCTTTGGATAGGGCCTACTTTCCCCTATGCCTCTCCCAATCCATATCAAATAATATTGCATCTGCCAATCCCAACCTAATCAATGCAGCGATGGCCACCTCAACATGTTTCAGCTCAGACTGTGTCCAGAGACTTCAGGTGTGGAAGGACAACCCTTCAGTTTCATTACTCGGGTGAGACCTTTCCTTTCATAGTATTCTCTAATTCCATCCCAGGTGGTTCACTTTCTAACAAAGTCCCAAAACCTAGATATAGACCAGGTTCTGTGAGAGAGAGCATATGTTCACACGTATCCATAAACTATTGCAAAATATATACCTGAAAGCAGAAGTACACTAGAGTTTGCAGTGAGTACCCCCCCCCAACACTTCCTCTCCACTATTCCAACCTTTAGGTCCATGATTGCTCAACAATTTGTTTGGTTTTGTATGTTAACTCTCTTTTCAACTACCAGGTTCCAGATGCCATCAGGATGCCGGCCAGGCTTCCCTGGACTGAAGACCCCACCAATGTGTCCTGGAGCTCTGCTTCCCCAGAGACCCACCCTACTAGGGAAAGAGAGAGGCAGACTGGGAGTATGGACTGACCAGTCAACGTCCATGTTCAGTGGGGAAGCAATTACAGAAGCCAGACCTTCCACCTTCTGCAACCCACAATGACCCTGGGTCCATGCTCCCAGAGGGATAGAGAATGGGAAAGCTATCAGGGGAGGGGGTGGGATATGGAGATTGGGTGGTGGGAATTGTGTGGAGTTGTACCCCTCCTACCCTATGGTTTTGTTAATCTATCCTTTCTTAAATAAAAAAAATATATTAAAAAACAACAACAACAATGAAAAAAAATCAATTGTTACTTCACTGGCAGTATATCCTTTTGTGGTTTCTTAGACTTCCTTATTCTTGGTCTTAATTTCCTGGTTAAATTTACACTTAGTTTCTTCTATCTTCACTTGTTTGGCTGTTACTTAAAATTAGTAAAAGTTACATAAATGCATGTGAACATTAGAATAAAGTTTTTTTCCTTTTTTTGCTTTTGTTTTTAACAACACAGTTTATATGTGTTAAAGATAAGGAAAAATTCAGGCAAAATAAAATTTGGAGAGGAGGGAAGGGGAGGGAAGGGGAAGGGAATGGGAGGGAAGGGGAAGGGCCAGGAGGAGTGGTGGCTTCATCATATAGGCACTGAGTCCCAGCAATAACCCAAGAGGCAATAAAAAAATCAAAACATTTCATATAATAATGAACTAAAACATTAACTGAAATATAAACTTATGTCACATTATATTATAGTAGAATTACAAAGGTGCTAGTCAATGAAATTGAAAGATCAGTAGAAATGTTTCAATCTCAAAATCAGATTGTCAGTAAAGTACTTTTATGGAAGTACTTTTTGATTACATAAAAATTAACCTTAAATTATTATATCAATAGTCCTGATTCTTATACTTCTTATAACTCAGTAAACTAAGCACCAAAAAAAAAAAACCCAAATAAAAATAAAACAAACAAACAACAAAAAAACCCAATCAGCCCCACTAGAAAATGTGGCTAGGGCATGAACAGAAATTTTATAGAGGAAGAGATTCAACAGATCTATGAAAAAGTGCTCGAAGTCACTGATCATCAGAGAAATGCAAATAAAGACAACAGTGAGATATCACTTTACACCTGTGAGAATGCCACACATCAGAAAGGACCAACATGACAAATGTTGGATGTGTAGAAAAAGGGACAATATTGCCCTGCTACTAAGAGTGCAAAATGGTCTGATCATTGTGGAAAGCAATTTGGAGACATATTGGGATATTAGGAATGGACCTACCTTACAACCCAGCAGTTCATCTCCTGGGGATTTACCCCAAGGAAACAGAAACACCCATCAGAAGAGGTCTATATATACCTGTGTTCATAGCAGCACAGTTTGTAATCGCCAAAACTCAGAAACAACCCAGATGTTCAACATCAGATGAGTGGCTAAAAAAATAGTGGTATATATGCATGATAGAATACGAATCAGCTATTAAAGCTGACAAAGTTGTCTCTTTTGCATCCTCTTGGATGAAATTTCAGGACATCATGTTGAGTGAGATAAGCTGAACAGAGAAGGATGAATATCAAATGATCTCATATATCAGTGGGACTGAATGAAGTAGGGAAGGAGAGGATAATATGAAACACGTGCTGGACATGGTGTATTGCACCAAAGCAAAAGAGACTGGGGGGGGGGGAGGGAGGGAGAGAGAGAGAAAGAGGAGAGAGAGAGGAAGAAATCTTTGGGGGCCTGGTACATAATGAAATTGTATGCATGTCAATGACTGCACTGTAAAGCATTAACCCCCTCAATAAAAAAAAGTTAAAAAAAATAATAAAAGTTTGTTCTTTCTATTTTTTTCCAGTTGTTCTATTATACTTATGATCTCACTGGTAGTCATATTTGAGATTGGTATTTCACTGTTTCAATAACATGGGACACAGTAGAGAAAAACTGGAAGAAAGCACCAAGGGCAATATTTTAGAGGCACTTTAACTCCAAAAATAATTTCTTCTTGGGTGGATGAGTATAATAGGCATTTGATTGGCAAGACCTACCTTATGATTAAAACTGACATTTCAGTATACTTGAAAGTGATGCTTAAAACTTCCAGGAGTACAAAAAGTGAAAAATAGTTGTAAGAAAAACCACACAAATCAATTTTTTTTGTTTTATATAGTGCTTTTTGAAGCAAGAATTATCAATTATTTTGCAATATATATGTATACATATTGTAAAATATCAGATCATCACATACCTTAAACTTATACAGTGTTATCTGTCCATTCTCTCCCCCCTCTCTGTCTCTCTTTCTCTCTCTGTCTCTCTATGCCTCCAGGGTGAGTGCTGGCCTCATGCCTGCAATATAAATCCACCATTCTTGGCAGATAATTTTTCTATTTTTTATGTTGATAGGGCAGAGAGAGAAATTGAGAGAAGAGGAGGTAGATAGAGAGGAAGAAAGATAGGCACCTGTAGATCTGCTTCGCCACTTGTGAAGTGGCCCCCCTGCAGGTGAGGAGTGGGGACTCAAACCCTGATCCTTTAGCGGATCCTTGCACTTAGTACTACATATGCTTAACCCAAGTGCATCATCGTCTGGTCCCCTCTGTCCATTATATCTAAACAAACCTGGATTTGACAATAAAAGAGCCAGGACAAGCTGTAGTATAATAAACTTTTTTAAATTTTATTGTGCTTTGGGTTTTTTTGTTTGTGACATTTGGGTGTGAACATGTTTGTTTTGATGCTAGGGTACTAAAATCAGGGCTGCATACATTGAAGGCATGTATTCTACTACTGAGCTACATCCCTTCCCTAACTTAAGCTGGATGCGCAAAGTGCAAGGACCAGCGTAAGGATCCCAGTTCGAGCCCCCAACTCCCCACCTGCAGGGAAGTCACTTCACAGGTGGTGAAGCAGGTCTGCAGGTGTCAAAAAAAAATTTTAAATCAAGGGAATTTTTTTTTCCTGGCAAGGAAGAGGCACCAGGAGCCCATCTTGCCTCTAGCAGTGGCTAGTGCCCATGGTGCAAAACCAGCACCCATGGCTCCCAGGTGGGCCCTCATGCTGATCTATCTCAGGGTAAAAGGGAAATATTTATAATAGCCAGTATAACCAAATCTCATCTTTTGTATTCTTACTTATAGGTTCCTGATTACTAAAAAAAAAAAAAAAAGTTCTGCTTTGTATTTTAATACCTTCCACCAAGTTACAAATACTATCATGACATCAACTTGACTTCCCTGGGCAGACGACCTCACTAATGTGTCCTGGAACTGCACCTGACTAGAGCCCTTCTCCACTAGGGGAAAATAGAAATAGGCTGGGAGTATGGATCAATCTGCCAATGCGATGTCCAGCAAGAGGAGAAGCAATTACAGAAGCCAGGCCTTCCACCTTCTGCACCTCATAATGATCCTGGGTCCATGAGTCTACAGGGATAGAGAATAGGAAAGCTTCCAGTGGAGGGGATGGGATATGAAACTCTGGAGGTGGGAATTATTTGAATTGTGCCCCTCTTCTCCTATGGTCTGGTTGATCATTATTAAATCAATAAATACTAATAATAACCAGTACTACCAAAATTGTTTTTAGCCAGAGTTTTACTGGGATTGCGTGCCTACACAACTCACAGCTCCACTGTCCATGGTGGATATTTTTCTTTACAAAGAGGGTGAGAGACACGCAGAGGATACTTTAGCACCACTCTATTGTTCATGAAGCCTCTTACTTTTACACTCTTATGTGGGTAGCTGGTATCTTGAATTTGAGTCTCAGCATAGTTAGACACACATGTTACTGGGTGAACCACCCTCCAACCTCCAGTACTAGCACAGAATTTTTTTTTTTCCTCCTCCAGGGTTATTGCTGGGCTCGGTGCCTGCACCATGAATCCACCGCTCCTGGAGGCCATTTTTTCCCCCTTTTGTTGCCCCTGTTGTAGCTTCGTTGTGGTTATTATTATTGCCCTTGTTGATGCAATTAGTTGTTGGATAGGACAGAGAGAAATGGAGAGAGGAGGGGAAGACAGAGAAGGGGAGAGAAAGATAGACACCTGCAGACCTGCTTCACTGCCTGTGAAGCGACGCCCCTGCAGGTGGGGAGCCGGAGGCTCGAACCGGATCCTTACGCCGGTCCCTGCGCTTTGTGCCACATGCGCTTAACCCACTGTGCCACCGCCCGACCCCCTCTAGCACAGAATTTTTAAAGTTATCCTCTTTCACAATTTAAGTAAGAATGATTTGTAAAATTTAAAGAATATACTTCCAAAGATGTCTCATACAATTATAGGTAAGAAATTGCTAATGTAAAAGTTCATGAGATGATTTTTCACTTTCAAAGTCATATTCCTACAAAAAGATGAAAAGAATAGTATTTCCAAGCAATGTAGAAAAGTTTAATTTTTCATCAGTAATGAAAACTTCACTTGTAATACAATAATTATATAAATAAGTGGCTATTAATTGTACACTGAGTATATATTGAATGGAAGCAAAATAACATAAAGAAAAGTTTTTTTGCTATTTAGAAATGAAGTACGCATTGTTTCCACTGAATATAGCTACATATTTATTTGTCTGGTTTGGGCTTGATGGCAACCTGGTAGAATGCATAAGTTACTGTGTATGAGGACCCAGGTTCAAACCCCCCAGCCCTCCACTTGCAGGGGAGAATCTTCAGGTCTGGTGATGCAGATTTCAGGCTCTTTCTCTCTCTCTCTCCCTTCTGCCCCCTTTCTGTTTCTAACAAAATAAAGGACAGAATAGGGGGAAAAACAAATAATAAAAATAATGTTATGGAAAGTATTTTCAACTTATCATTGACACTAAGGGGGGGAAGTATCAAATATACCTTTCAAGAAAACCAATATACATTTCAAAGAAATGGTCATTGACGTAACTAAATATGGTAATTAGCAAAAGGATGAGTGAAACTACATTGACCTATAGTATTTATTTTAACAAATTGAGACTATAAAAATAATAGTTTATTTTTAATAATTTCATCTTTAATTAAGAAGTCCAGTTTTATTCTATTTTGGTTGATTTTAATTTCTCTGCATATTTATTAAGTAATTGAATAAAGCAATTTTCACAATGAATGGATTTTTATTTCATTAGGTTAACTTTAAAAACTTTGCATTTTGATTATTATAATCATCACTATTAATAAAAATTTAACTTTCATAGCACATCTGTATTTATGAGTGTATTTACAGATGTCTATCTGTGATCAATTAATTTATTTCCTGGGAAAACAGTTGGAATTTTGCACTCATTTTCAATAATATTAATCTATTAAATTATAATATTGTAATTCTAGCATTTTTCCTAATACCGAGTTGTTAGATTTTTGAAATTCTTTTGTTACAAAACATCTTCTTTACTATGTCTTTCTTTTCTTCTTTTTTTTGTTTGTTTGACTGTTTTTAGATAGAGAGAGAGGCAAAGAGAGTGAAAGCTATCTCAGCACTTAAGCTTCCTTCAATGTCATGGGGGCTGGTCTTGAACTCAGGTCACACACGCAGCAAATCAGCACACTATCCAACTGAACTATTTAGCCAACCCTTAAACATCTTCTCTTTTATAAAACATTTTCTAACAATCAAAATTTATTTTAAAAATTATAAAAGAACAACACACTAATGTATTCTTACCTAAGAGACAATAACAATAATACAAATACATACATATAGGGTTTTACTTTCCATTATAGTTCTACTCATTTCATTGATTTAATGGTTATTTCCAAAATCATGAATATCAACCATCTAAAAATTGAAACACTAAAAATACAGTAGAGAAAGTTCTATAAATTCTTAAGAGACTACATTAATGAGAAATTTCAGTTTAATTTGGCAATTACTACTATTATTACAGAAAGCAAATTTGTATTTTTTTTTACTTTTGACTAATAAATGAGGAATCTAAGTGATATTCAGAGCAAGGGCTTATTATAAGCTACAAATTATAATTAGAGAGAACTCAAAATATGACATAGAGGAGTTTCTAAGAGTTTGTTGGACAACATAGAAAACACACACACACACACACACACACACACACACACACACACACACACACACACACACACACACACACATCTTTCTTCTTCCAAAAGAAGAATGTGTCAAAAGAATCACATTTCCCTATATAACTTAAATCAGTGAAAGGGCTTTTCCTATCTTTAGGTGAATATAAGTATGCTGAGTTTTATACCAGAACTTATAGATAAGTTCAGAAGCCTATTTTTTTTTAGGATAGTATTTCTTCTAGTCCTATACTAGTCAGATTAGTAGTAGCTTATTTGAAATATCTGTGAGCAAAATTTACACATGAGATACACATGTATTTATGATAAACAAAATAGCTTAAGTCTGAAATATATCCTAAACTACTAAAAGCCACATAATAAAGTGTCATGATATTTTATTCACATTCATTTGACTGTAAAAGCCATGTATTTTCAGTGAAATGGAAAGGAACAATCTCTTCGAAGTGAAGAAATTCATTTTTTTCATAATGCTTTTTTTTTTTTTTTTGCCTCCAGTGTTATCACTGGGGCTTGGTGCCTGCCCTGGAAATCCACTGCTCCTAGCATCTGTCTTTTTTCCATTGTTGTTGTTGTTGTTGTTGGATAGGACAGAGAGAAATGGAGAGAGGAGGGGAGACAGAGAGTGGGAGAGAAAGATAGACACCTGCAGACCGGTTTCACTACCTGTGAAGCGACCCCCCCTGCAGGTGGGGAGCCAGGGACTCAAACAGGGATCCTCACACTGGTCCTTGCGCTTCACGCAATGTGCGCTTAACCCACTGCAACCACCACCCAGCCCCAATTTTTTTTTCTTTAAAGATCACTCTACAGCTTGGGCTTAAGGTGACAGTAGGGGCTGAACCAGGGATTTAGGAGCCTCAGGCATGACAGACATTTACGTAATCATTATGCTATTTCCTCAGTCCAAAACTTGAAATTCATTTTTAAAACAGCCCTTGGAGATCATTCACTAGTATACTTTAACATAATGCTTTTTAAATTATGTTAGTTTCACAGTAGAGGAGATTAATTTAAGATCCATAGCATATAAAGTAAGTAGATTTTTAGCTATGAAAATTGACAAAGACCTTCAAGAGTTATATTAGAGATTTTAAAGAAGTTGGGCAGCAATAAAAACTTGCAAACCTTGTTGGTTACAAAGAAAACTGTCACAGTGGGCAAGTGGTGGCAGACCAGGTTGAGTGGCACACCTGGTTAAGCACTCACATTATAGTGTACAAGGACCAGGAGTCAAGCCTCTGCACCCAGCTACAGGGGTGAAGCTTCACGAGTGGTAAAGTAGTGCTGCAGGTGTCTCAAATTCTTTCTCCCTCTCTATTTCCCATTTTCTTCTCAATTTCTTTCTGTCCTATCACATATAAGAAAAATAAAGCATTGGAAAAATCTTAACGCATACACAGACACACACACACACACACACACACACCGAAATACCTGACACATATTTCTGAGGAGTGTGATGCAACTATTTTTACATTTTCAGTACCTTCTAAGAGGAGGTTATCATATTAAGGTTTTCTACAGAGAATCCCCCGAGGGTTTCCAGAATTAAAATATCTTTAAGTACTTCTGATCCCATAAAAAAATTCAATTTCTAAAGAGGAAGCAGCTAATAATATAGGGACAAACTTGGCAAACAAATATGTTTAACTTACTAGCAAAACTGAAAGTTAACTGAATGTTCAAACATCAGGATGTGACTGAATAAATTATGATAAACTCACAGAATGCTGAATTGTCCAAAAACATATTGTATAAGGAATATCTTCTTTTATGGAACAAAATTAGCAATGATATAGTAAATAGTTAGCCCTATTTACTATCAAAATATGTATAGATTTGCTAGATAATGAAACACACACAATACAGTTACTTATGAGGACCATATTGTATGATCATTTTTCTCCTTACTGTGCCTTTGTATTTCTTTTAAAATTTTTCCATAATGACTGTGCATGAAATCTATAATTTAAAAAGTAAGTTTAGAAGAAATAACAGTATCTCTACTTCACAGAAAAACTTTATTATCTAATCTGCCTTGAATTTTTAGGGGAAAAATATACTTTAAAAATAAAACATTTTTATTGTATTTCTCCTCCACCTTCACTCCCTCAACCATATTATCATGTGCAATTATCATTGTGAGTTAAATGAGAGGAGCACATGACAGCAAGTTATTAGCAGTCAACATATAACATTAGTTCCATAAATATGACTACCAATCAAAAGACTAGTTTTAGAAAAACTGTACAGTATACTAAACGTATTATTGAGATCCTTGGTCTCACTGCCTTCAGTTACCACCATGCAATTACCAAAAAACCTAGAAACAGAATCCCAAAGTAGAGACCAAAGAAGGACCCAACAAGTAAAAAGTCTTTAAGTGGAAGCCTTATTCTAACTACCAAGTACTTGGAGAAGAATTTTCAAAAGCTATCGCTTTGGGCAATAATTTTTATTAAGAGATTTTTGAACAGACTAACAGCTTTTGAGTGTTTCGCCATTGCTAGTAATTTATCCTAAAGAAATATACCAAGATCTGTACATAATGTATGTCTAAGAATATCAGTACAATGATTGCTTCTTCTTTAAGTGATGTTGTTGTTATAAGATGTTGCCACTGTAATAGGCAAAATAATTCAGGGTTTATTTCTCATTTATTTTGATTTTTAGAGGAAGGCTGAAAGAGTGAAAGAGACCAAGACAATGAAGCTTCCTGCAATGTGGTAAGGCCTGGTTTGAAGCTTATCTGCACATATGACAAAGCAGCACACTATTGAAGTGAGCTATAATGTTAACCAAGGTTTATTTTTAAGTTAAAAAGATATTTTCACAAATTGGTTGTATGGATCTACCTGCCAAAATCCATGTCCAGCAGAGTATCAGTTACATAAGCCAGACCTTCCACCTTCTGCACTCCAAAAAGAATCTGGTCCATACTCCCAGAGGAATAAGAAATAGAAAAGTTTATCATGGAGGGGATGAGACACAGAACTCTGGTGGTGGAATTGTGCCCTGTTATCTCAAACTCTTGTTAATGATTATTAAGTCACTAATAAAAATTTCAAAAAATATTTTCTATTCACTGCTATTACTTTTTGATCTTTGCAAAGGATTCAAAGTTAGGTTAGTATAGGGTCTTCCAGATTTATCACATAATTCCCATGTAATGGAAATATATATATTTTTTGCCTCCAGGGTTATTGCTGGGGCTCAGTGCCTGCACCATGAATCCATTGCTCCTGGAGGCCTCCCCGCCTTTTGTTGCCCTTATTGTAGCCTTGTTGTGCTTATTATCGTTGTTGGTGATGTCGTTTGTTGTTGGATAGGACAGAGAGAAATTGAGAGAGGAGGGGAAGGCAGAGAGGGGTAGAGTGAAGATAGACACCTGCAGACCTACTTCATCGCCTGTGAAGGGACTCCCCCCACAGTTAGGGAGCCGGGGGCTCCAATCGGGATCCTTAACCGGTCCTTGCGCTTTGAGCCACGTGCGCTTAACCCGCTGCGCTACTGCCTGACCCCTGTAATGAAAATATTTTATCACAAAGTTTCAAAGTGTTATTTTATTTCATACGACATAAGTACTCAGAATTGAGATAAGAAATCGGAGCACCACTCCATTATACGTGGCACCAGGGATCAAGCTTGAAGTCTTAGGCATGTAAACTGAATAGTCTTTTAGCTGATCTATTTCCTCAGCTACAACAATGTGCTCTTTAAAAAAGGGGGGGGGGGTAGTGCAGTGGGTTAAGTGCATGTGGCGCAAAGTGCAAGGACTAGTGTAAGGATCCTCGTTCGAGCCCCCAGGATCCTCGCCTGCAGTGGGGTCCCTTTACAAGCGGTGAAGCAGGTCTGCAGGTGTCTGTCTTTCTCTCCCCCTCTCTATCTTCTCCTCTCTCCAATTCTATCTGTCCTATCCGACAACAACAACAGCAATAGTAAAAACAAGGGCAATAAAATGGGGGAAAAAATGACCTCCAGGAGCAGTGTATCCATAGTTCAGGTACTAAGTTCCTGGAAGCAAAAAACAAACAAACAAAAGCACTCACAATACTATTACAGACACATTTCCAGTCAATATATTCTGATGGCTAATACCATTTGGATATCAAGCTTACTTGTTCAACTTTTAAGTGTTTTGCCATAGGCTACTATAATAAAAATAACTTGCATGGGTTTGACTATATTTCCTTGAGACAACAACCTTGCTTTTAAATATTTTAGACAGCTCGATCACTGGCTATATGTAGACAAGGAAGAGTTGAAATATGTTAATACTCTTTTCTTGTTTACATTTCCGTGCTAATAACTTTGCTTTGGTGTTGGCAGAGGCATACATACATTTATCTCCTAGAAAATTAGTATAATATAAGATGTAAAACAAAATAGATGGTGTCAGTATCCAGTACTTTTCAGCAGAAAAGTAGAGCTTTTCAGATATCAAAGAACTTGATTCACTGTATAAACAATGAAGGGGCTGGCAGTGGTGCATAAGGTAGAGTCCATATGCTGCAATGTGCAAGGACCCTCTTTCAAGCCCCTGGTCCTGTTCTCCAAGAGGGAATTCTTACAAGCAATGAAGCAGTGCTGTAGGTGTCTCTCATTCTCCCCCCTCTCTTCATATATATATATCTTGATCTTCTCTCTGAATTTCTGTCTTTATCCAAAATAAATAAAAATATAATAAAATATTTTCCCATTTTTGTTGCCCTTGTTGTCATTATTATTATTGCTGTCGTTGTTGGATAGGACAGAGAGAAATGGAGAAAGGTGGGGAAGACAGAAAGATAAACACCTACAGACCTGCTTCCCCATGTGTGAAGTGACCCCCTGCACGCGGAGAGCCAGGGGCTGGAACTAGGATCCTTAAGCTTTCCGTGCTGCTTTGCGCCATGTGAGCTTAACCCGCTACGCTACCACCCAGTCCCCAGTAAAATATTTTTAAAAGAGTGATGAAAAGAGAAAAAAAAAAAGACCTAAGAATTCAAATTTATTCAGCAAGAGGATTTTGGGGAAAGGTAAGCAATGTTGTTATTGCCCGGGAGCCTAGGAGTGGGTATGTAGTTCTTTCCTTCAGTGTAGAAGTGTGGCCTGTGAGTTCTTGTGGCCTGCACACTTGCAGGTTCCTGCAGCAGTCCTGACAACCTGGGGATGAGTGAGTGAACTAGCAAGCTCAGGGATCCAGACCTGCAGGTAAATTACATAATTTCAGCATGACCTGGTATTTGAGGCAAATGGTAACTTTCTGTTCTCTGACTTTTCAGTGTCAAAGCTCCAATCTAGGGCCCCAAGCTCTACAAAGCAAGGCATTCTACTGGAAGAACTATCTCCCATTTATTCTTTATATCTTGCCTACTCTTCTTTATAGAAACCCATTTTCGGGAGTCGGGCAGTAGCACAGCGGGTTAAGCGTATGTGGCGCAAAGCACAAGGAACCGTTAGGATCCCGGTTCAACCCCCCCCTCCGCAGGGGAGTCGCTTCACAGGCGGTGAAACAGATCTGCAGGTGTCTCTCTGTCTCTCTTCCTCTCTAGCTCCCCTTCTCTCTGTCTCTATCCAATAACAAATAAATAAAGATTTAAAAAACCATTTTTGTCTTTTTTACTAGACTTGCTTATGTACTGTGATAAAGATGGTGGTTTTCTCTTCCCCTCACAATCTTCTTTCTTTTCTGCCACATTATCTTGTAAGTTCCATTGTATTTAAGTGTTCAACTTTTCTTTACAATTACATACCTTACTCTATTATCATTTATCACTTTCCTGAAAATAATGAATTTATCTGTGTTACAGAGGGCAACCAGACACTGATTTTTCTGACACTCCTAGAATTTGGTTAGATATAGTTTGCCTTTTAAAAATAATAAATATTGAAAACAATTTGTATAATGTTTCTCATTGACATTGGGTATCTTCACTTCTTTGGGACTTTATTTCAGTACATTAAATTTTGCTGCTATATTTTTAAACTATTTTTTTCATTTATTTTTATTATATTTAGAAGGACAGAGAGAAATTGACAGGGGAGTGAGAAGTAGGGAAAGAGACAAAGAAATACCTACAGCACTGCTTCACAGATTGTGAAGCTTGGCCCCCTACAGGTGGGGGCTTGAATGTGCACTTGAGTACTCAGCCAAGTGCACTCCATCCAGCACAGGCCCATTTTGTACTTTGGGGACCAATGTCCATGACATGTAATGGTACAACTTTTTAATAGGTGGAGTTTTTTTTTTGCTTAAAAAGAACTACTAATCAGATATCAGATAGTTGACTTCCCTTTTAATGGGTTCATCTGCTTTCATTTTGAACTGAGCTTTTTTTTTTTTACATTTGACTTTTTCCCTTTTTTTATTAGTGATTTAATAATTACTGACAAGACTGTGGGATAAGAGGGGTACAATTCCATACAATTCCCACCACCAGAGTTCCATATCCCCTCCCTTCCATTGGAAGTTTCCCTACTGTTTATTCCTCTGAAAGTATGGACCAAACATCTGAAAACCAAACATCTGAAAGTATGGACCAAACATTACTGGGAGCAGAAGATGGAAGGTCTCGCTTCTGTAATTGCTTTTCTGCTGGGCATGAGTGTTGGAAGGTCAGTTCATACCTCCAGCCTGTTTCTATTTTTCCTTTACTAGGGTAGGACTCTGGGGAGGTGGGGTTCCGGGAAATATTAAATCACCTATAATCTTAGACTAAGGAGAGCATAAGTAGCTGGTTTAGACAGTATATAAGGTATAGTTATTTGTAAGTAGCATTAAATGACATAAATCATGGCAAGGTCTTTTATAGTACAGTGAATCCTAACCATGGGATTTTCAAAGTAACCAAGTTCCCAAATAACTTGGTTATAATATCAACTATTGCCTTCTTAAACTCTAAGACAGCAAGGAACCTTTCATAGTCTCTATAAAACCCATTATTTCTCCCAATCCTGGAAATTCTGGGGATGAACTCATTTTTCTTTATGCTTCTCTTGATCCATACCATTTGCTACTGCCTCTTCTGATCTCAGCCAGATGAATGCAACCAGTACCACCTTGCCACGCTTCACTACAGACTGTCTCCAAGGATGCCAGGCCTGGGATGTCAATCCCCCAGCTCCAATACTTTGGTGAGACCTTTCCTAGTCCATGGGACTCCTTAGTTCCATTTCAGGTGACACACTTCCTAACAAAGTTACAGAGCCTATATATAGACCAGGGCCCATGAGATAAGGCACATGTACACATGTATCCGTCTGTTAGGGAAAAATATGTCTTAAAGTAAAAGGGTACTACAGTCTTTAGTGACTCAGTAAATAAATGCAGCAAGAAAGTAGAAAGGCCTGTTTCCCTTTCTGTTATTCTTTCTCAAGTTATGTTTATGAGTGGGGTCATCCCATACTTATCTTTATCTTTTTTTTATTTCTTTATTCCCTTTTGTTGCCTTTGTTTTTTACTGTTATTGTAGTTATTATTGTTGTTGTTACTGATGTCATCGTTATTGGATAGGACAGAGAGAAATGGAGAGCGGAGAGAAGACAAAGAGGGGGAGAGAAAGACAGACACCTGCAGACCAGCTTCAACACTTGCGAAGCGACTCCCCTGCAGGTGGGGAGTCAAATCGATGGGGTTTACAATCAACAATATTTATACACCTTTCCCATATTTGGGAGCTACTTTCTTCCCTGATCCAGCTTTCTGTCCTTTTTCCAGCCATGACATCATATCTCCAGGCAATAACTTGGATCCACCTGCATATCAGATTTCAGGCTCAGGCCAAAAAAAAAAAAAAAAACACTAGTATAGCCACAGGCCCTTTGGAATATAACTAAAATATGCCTACTAGCTATCTACAAAACAGAGACCCTCCCAACTCTTCATCTGCACTACATGATTGGTTAACAATTTGTTTGGCTTTGTATGTTAACTCTCTTTTCAGCCACCAGGTTCCAGATGCTAGCGTGATGCCAACCAGACTTCCCTGGACAGACAACCCCACCAATGTGTCCTGTAGCTATGCTTCCCCAGAGCCCTTCCCCACTAGGGAAAGAGAGAGGCAGGCTGAGAGTGTGGATCGACCTGTCAATGCCCATGTTCAGTGGGGAAGCAATTACAGAAGCCAGACTTTCAACCTTCTGCATCCCACAATGACCTTGGGTCCATACTCTCAGAGGGTTAAAGAATGGGAAAGCTATCAAGGGAGGGGATAGGATAAAGAGATCTGGTGGTGGGAACTGTGTAGAGTTGTACCCCTCTTATCCTATGGTCTAGTCAATGTTTCCTTTTTATAAATAAAAAGTTTTAAAAAAAGAAGAAAAGAAAAAAAAAAAAAGAAAGTAGAAAGACCTAAAAAGGACACCATAAAATACTTAATCAAATATTTCTTAGACCTAGATACACTCCTCACCTACTTCCTATTTTGCTTTCCTCAGTCACTCTAAGCCTACCTAACCCCATAAGGACTCCAAAAGCTGGATAAAGGCAAGAGACTGGCACACTTTAATTGAATTGCACTTCTATCAGTGGATAAACTTGTTAATTTCTATTCCTCTACTTAGGCCCAAGGCAGAATCCACAGGCAGTAAGTTTACTGACAATGAGATCAATCGTGCATTCCAATTACAAAGATGTGGAGCAATTACCCACACGAGGTCCATCAAAGTATCCCATTAGAGTGCCGCTCTATGAACCCACACAACAAGCGTGCACAAGGGCATCCTGAGTAAGACCATCCATTGGAATTTACAGCTTTGTTACTGTACTTTAACCACAGAACGCAGGGACCTAGATGGGCAATCTTTCCTGGAGATCTCTGCGAGCTCAGAGAATCGGAAGCATATTACACCACTGTGCATACTGCAAACCAGGAGTCCTAAGAGAAAAGGCTATAAGAGATATATACTGGGGCCAGGCAGTGGCGCACCTGGTTAAGCACTCACATTACAGTGTGCAAGGACCTGGGTTTGAGCCCATGGTCCCCACCTACAGGGGGAAAAACTTCTTGAGTGGTGAAGCAGGGCTACAGGTGTCTCTCTCTGTATCTTTCTCTCTCTACTCCCCTCCCTTCTCAATTCTCATCTGTTTCTATGCAATGATAAATAAATTTAAAAATTTTAAGTTTAAAAAGAAGAAATATACTTCATCTGCTATAAGAAAAACTTTGAGATTCACCCACCCATGTTTACCTTTATCTATAACTAGGGCATAAATTTGTAAACCTCTGAAATAAAAAGCTAACCAATAATTTACTGCCATTTCACCCATCTGTATACTGAAATTCATAATAATCATATAAGTAAAACAGATGCTTGACATTTGCAAAAAATATTGACTTTCAATTATTCCAGAAATACTCCATTGTTTAGCACATTGATTGTTTTGCTAATGCATAATTAAGAACCCAATGAAATGTGAGGCTGGGAGGGAAGGAAATTTTTCATGAAGCAATGAATGGGTTTAGCTATGATGAGCATTAGCATTTGAAGTCTAATTTGTCAACTGTTTTTTCCTTTTTTAATTTACTTTGTATTTATTTAATTTTGTTTATTTATTTATTTATGCCTCCAGGGTTATTGCTGGCCTCAGTACCTGTACTACCACTGTTCCTGGAGGCCATTTTTTCCATTTTGTTGTCCTCTTTGTTAATTGTTGTTGGATAGGACAGAGAAAATGAGAGAGAAGGGAAAAGGGAGAGAAAGATAGACACCTGTAGACCTACTTCACTGCTTGTGAAGCAACCCCCCCTGCAGGTGGGGTGCCAGAGGCTCCAACTAGGTTCCTAACGCCAATCTTTGTTCTTCGCACCACATGCTCTTTTTTTTTAATTTTTATTCTTTTATTTTTTTTTTCCTCCAGGGTTATTGCTGGGCTCGCTGCCTGCGCCATGAATCCACCGCTCCTGGAGACCATTTTTTTTTCCCCTTTTGTTGCCCTTGTTGTTGTAGCCTCGTTGTGGTTATTATTATTGCCATTGTTGATGTTGTTCGTTGTTGGATAGGACAGAGAGAAAATGGGGAGAGGAGGGGAAGACAGTGAGGGGGAGAGAAAGATAGACACCTGCAGACCTGCTTCATTGCCTGTGAAGCAACTCCCCTGCAGGTGGGGAGCCGGGAGCTCGAACCGGGATCCTTACGCCGGTCCTTCCGCTTTGCGCCACATGCGCTTAACCTGCTGCGCCACCGCCCGACCCCTGGCACCACATGCTCTTAACCTCTGCATTCACAAATGATTCAACAGTTGTAAGAAGAAAAGTCTGAAGATGAAAGCAGCTGGACAGTAGCCTCAGTTGTAATAAGTTAGATTGTGGAAATTAAATCCTAATTAATTTTGGATTAATTTGTAATAATTAAAGTTGGACAGTCCAAATTAAATGCCTTTATCAATTAGTGACCTTATCAATACACAACAACTACACCAGTTAAAGTCTAAGATAACAGAAAGATGAATGATTGTATTATATGAAAATAACCAGAGAACTAGAAATCAAGGCAGATATCTGGGTAGGTTCAGTAGTTTAAAGAAGAGGACAGGTAAAAGATGCAAGAAAAACGGGAAACTTAGAAGTATATGAAAAATATGTTCATTGCATTTTTTTCACATCAAAGGAAATGAGGGATAGTTAGAGAACATAGTAATTATGCATAAAGATTTTCCAGCCTGAATCACCAAAGGTTCCAAGTTCAATCCCCCACACTACCATAAAGTAGATCTGAGCACTGGTCTTATTTAAAAAAAATAATAATACATATATATATGTGTGTGTGTGTGTGTGTGTGTGTGTAGATATATATATATATAATTATATATGGCATACTTATATAATTATATATGGCATACTTACATAATCATATATGGCATACTTATATATTTATATATAATAAATCAAAAATTAGATTTTATATCTTACCTTAGATGATCGAAAGGCAAATGCTGTTGATTTAACATCAGCCTTTTCTTTGTCCATGAGTAAAAGATTTTTGTCCTCCATGAGACTCAAGTATTTTCCTGTTGTGACGTGGCGTAATCGGAAAGGCTGTCCCCATCTTATGTGGCTTCCACTCCATCTATCAAAACCAGTTAAAGTAGGTGAAGTAGCAATAAAATGTGTGTGTGTCAGACAATGATCAAAAGTGACCTGTATCCATTATCTTCTCCGTGTCTTATAATAACTACAATGTTAGTGCTGTCAATTTCAGTTCCCACGAACTAAAGTGGCTTTTCACAATGACTATTTGAAAACTGCACCACAGTAAGTGGAAGTAAAATTTATCACAGCTCTTCTAAGTACTGTACCATCTGCATCCTGTATACTCTCCATATAAAGTTGACTGAGAAACTGTGGTGCAAGTTAAACTGATACCTGAGAATTTCCTAGTTGATGCAAAGACGTCACTACTTCTTGAGCAACTTTTTCAGATTGGGACAGACATAGTGTCAGAGTCACAGAGATACAGGGAGAGAAGGAAAGAGACCATAACACTGAAGCTTCCTACAGTGAGGTGGAGCTGTGCTCAAACCTGGGGCATACGCAAGGACACAATGCAGGTACCCTCCACGGCTAATTATCTTTTGATCCTGATTTAACTTTTTTTCAACCAGTGTTATTGCTAGGACTCAGTGTCAACACAATTCCACAACTCCTGATGGCCACTGTTTCACCTTTTTTTTTTTTTCTAATATGGACAAAGAAATAGTGAAGAGGAGAAAGCAACATCTGCAGTACTGCTCCACCTTTGTGAAGTTTCCCTTCTGTGAGTGGGGACCAGCAGACTTAAAATGGGTCCTCTGACATGGTAATGTGTGAACTCTACTGTGTGAAAAGTCCTTCTTGGTCCATTGTTAAAAAAAAAAAAAAGATTAGTTTTTGATTTTGACATTTTTGAAAAAGGGTGTCATTATAGCCAATGCCTAAAACTGATTAACTAGAAGATATATCTGAAAAAAGAAATCAATTCTTAGACTTTAAATTTTAATACTGTGGATCAGTGGTATGATTACAAATTAGTGAACAAAAAAAAATGACAAAGAACATAACAATTTGGGATTCCGGCGGTAGCGCAGTAGATTAAGTGCATGTGGTGCAAAGTGCAAGGACCGGTGTAAGGATCCGGGTTCGAGCCCCCAGTTCCCCACCTGCAGGGGAGTCGCTTCAGAGGCGGTGAAGCAGGTCTGCAGGTGTCTGTCTTTCTCTCCCCCTCTCTGTCTTCCCCTCCTCTCTCCCTCCATTTCTCTCTGTCCTATCCAACAATGAGGACATCAACAACAATAATAACTACAACAACAAGGGCAACAAAAAAGGAAATAAATAGATAAATATAAAAAAAAAGAAAATGAGAATTCAAAAACCATAAAGAGAAAAAGAAAATCAATAAAGCATAATTAATAAAAAAAAAAAAGTCAAAACAGTGATCCGGGAAGTGGCAGAGTAGATAAAGTATTGGACTCTCAAGCATAAAGTCCTGAGTTCAATCCCCAGCAACATACCAGAGTGATGTCTGGTTCTTTCTCTCTCTCTCCTCTTATCTTTATTATTAATTAATAAATAAAATATCAAAAAAAATCTTGCAGAAAATACAACATTTTAGGGGCTGGAAAATGGCACATCTGGTTGATCACACATATTACAAAGTGAACCCAGGTTCAAGCCCCTGGTGCCCACCTACACAAGGAAAGCTTCAGGAGCAGTGAAGCAGGGCTGCAGGGGTCTTTCTCAGTCTCTATCACTCCCATCCCTTTTGATTTCTCTGTTTTTATCCAATCAATAAATACAAACTATTAAAAAGATAAAAAGTGAAGTTATGATTATGCCAAGCTCTTTTTTAAAAATAATGATTTGAAACATATGAAAATAATGTAACTAACTGTAAAATATGTTGATTATAAGATTCAGATTCAAATAAATACAGTTTAAAATCTCACCAAAAAGTTATTTAAAAGGATAGACCCCTCAAATGAAAACAAGCCCAGGAGTTTCAATAGGTACGAAAATATTTAGTAATAACTGAAAATTATTCATAATGGAGCTATATAAATTTTCTATTTCAACATCAGAAAACTGTTGCTGATAGCACATTTACTATTTACTTGTAATTAATTAAAACTAACCTCAAGTGGAAAAGAAAGTGTTTGGTCATTATCTATGCTATGTACATATTTAATTTTGTTTATTAGTAGAATATAAGAAAATGGAAACATAAGTATACAAAATGCATATTGCAACTCCAGTGATTATTCTCACTACAGAAAGTAATACACATCCTAATTCCCATGTTACATGTTCTTAGAAGAGTGAAATTGGGGAAAATATAGGAATGCATTCTCCATTACTCTTATTTTCATATATATCATGATACTGTATTTTTTACAGCATTCTGCTCACTTGACAATAGATAAGCATTAGTCTCAAATGATTAGGGCTGCAATGACAGCTATACAACGGTAAGACAGTCTCCATTTTCATCTGTAGAGTATATGATCCTCCATCAATAATTTATTTAAAGTACAACAATAGAAGTAACGTATACACTGAAAAATTGATTTCCAGGCAAAGACCAGAGTCTTTGAATTCACAGACAAATCTGACCAGAAGGTCTTATGGCCAAGACAGCAAACTAGCAGTCAGTTTACTTTTGCCTCCACAACAACAGCAATGCTACCACATATATTGAAAAGCTCACTCAGGGGGACCGGATGGTAGTGCAGGGGTTAAGCGCACATGGTGCCAAGAGCAAAGACCAGCTTAAGGATCTGGGTTCAGGCTCTCGGTTCCCCTCCTCTCTGGATTTCTCTCTGTCCTATCCAACAACAATGACAGCAATAATAACAATGGGAACAACAACAAGGGCAACAAAAGGGGGAAAAAATGGCCTCCAGGAGCACTGGATTCATAGTACAGGAACCAAGCCCCAGCAATAACCCTGGAAGAAAAAAAGAAAAAGAAAAGAAAAGAAAAACCTGACTCGGAAACATGCCTGTGCTGTCTTAGCAAAGGATAGAGTTCACCATCCAGACAGATACAACACAGAGAAACTCAGTCACCAAAAATAACATCATTCCCTAGAAGGGTAAACCCATCAAGGAAGGAGCCATAAGACATAACTGTAATCTGGGTGGAGGCAGGTTCTACTAAAATCCCAGAACCCCATTTCTGGCACAATTTTGTGGTGAAACTTTTCAACAAATGGATTAAGGAATAAAAAGCTATAAGCAATGTGGGAGTTAAAGTGGCCTTTCCTAGACTGTGGCAGTTTGCTAAGAACAACTTGGTGAGGGCCAGACAGTGGTGTATTACCATGTACAAGGACACAGGTTCAAGCCCCGGGCCCACAACTGCAGGGGAAAAGCTTCACAAGCAGTGAAACAATGCTTCAGGTGTCTTTTTGTCTCTCCCTCCGTACCCCCCAACTCAATTTCTCTCTAGCCTATCAAATTTAAAAATAAAATTTTATGAGCAACCTGGTGGATTAAATCTTTTTAACATTCAATTTCCAGAGCACCAATCTTGTAAACCAAGGTTACCTCAAAAAATATTACAATTTTGTTTTTATATCTGACTACTATTTTAATTCTACATAAAGTAGTTTACATATACATCTCTCTCACTGACACTGCATTATTTAGCAAAAGTAAAAGTCGATAGCCTAGACATGTTTTTAGACTCCAATAAATGCATGCATGGATATATTTACATATATTGATATTATATGCCATGACTTCTGATTCATTTGATCAATGAGATAAGTATAAATTCTTAAATCCACAAAGAACACCTAGTGCTTGTTCTTCCTTAGTTATCAAGTTATTTGTCAGATAGTGTCAGCCATTCATGACCCGGGTATCCTCCTTCATGTTTAAGTTTTCTAGATCTGCATACCTGCATTTAGCAAGTTACATTCAGATTTCGTAAGACCTGAAATAAGCAATAAGCTTACACATGATCTGTCCTGCTTCTCAACTTTCTATCACTCTGTCCTTTTTTGCCCCCAAGATATGTACGAACTGGGATTAGATGAAGTCACCAGACAAATGAGGTTAATGACAAAAGCAGAAAGTATAAAAATTCTTGTTTACCTCTTGATTTACCACCTGGTGAAGCTGAAGTAATGAAAGATAAAGACAAGGAGAACAGAAAGAGGAGAAAAACTCTGCACTGCCTTCTGTGTTTCATTTGCTTATTCACTGTAAGGGGTTGGAAAGGCCATCTTATACAGAAACAGAAGTCAAGAGCATCAGAAAAAAGGGGGGGAAAAGCACATTTGGGGAACTAGGACGTGTTCAGAAATTCTACTTACGCAACTCTTAGTGTCTCTAGTCTCCATAGGGAACGTGCATGAACAGATACAGCACCGCCTTCATAATGAACAGTTCTGCGAAAAGAAAAAAGCCCATTTTAACTTCCTGAAACTTTTGAAAGGACACCTAAAAGAGAAAAAGCAAAGGCAAATTCTTCGGTTAAATTAAGTGAAGCATTTCAACAGAAGACAATATGGCTAGAAATACAATGACAATACTGATCAACATAACTGCACCTTGAATAAATAACTTTTGGATTTAAAAATAGTATTTCATTTTCTCAGTTGACTTTCAAACTTTCCCTCTCCCTCCTTTCCCCTCTTTGTTTTATTGCCTCCTCCCCTAAGTTAAAACATTCGCCTTGGGGGGAGGTAATATGGCGACGGCCTGAGAAGTCGCTAACAGCGAGTGCTCTGATAGCATCGTCGGCAAAGGTAGGATTTTCTGCCTTTAGCAGGCCAGTCAATAAGGGGGGGGGGGCACCAAAGAAGTTATTACAGTTTAATTTGGGTTAACAATTAGAGCAAAGGTGACACGGACTAGCGGGGCTCCAGAATTCCCAGGCGGCGCCAGGCAAGGCGAGTGCGCCGGGCATTGTCCTCCGCCCGCCCGGGAAGGCGGCTCCTCCGCCGGTTGCAGAGCGCGGCTGGCAGAGGACACGGAGAGAGCACTTTAGCTCAGGGGCTGCCTCTTGGGAGTTGCCAGGGTCCACCGCGACCCTGAGGGTGGATCCAAAGACTTCTTGAGTATAGCTCTCATTGGATCAAAGGACTTGGAGCTAGTTTTCATTTTTGAGAAATCCTTTAAAAAAGTCTGGAGGGCGGGGTCTCCCGGAAAATGGCGCCCGGAGAAGCAGAAGCGGCTAGCCTTTGAGCTCCGGACACATCTCGTGTAAACAATAGGATTTTCTGCCTTTAGCAGGCCATCCAATAAGGGGCCATAACGGTCATACCAAGGATGTTTCTATAACTTAATTTGGGTTAAGAATTAGAGTAGGGGAAAAAATTCTTTTTTCTTCCTTTTAATTTTCAAGCATACATCCTTCCCGCCGCCCCCCCTCCCCCCATAAGCAGTGCCTGGGACCAGCTACTAGCAGGATACCCCATACCACCAAACAGGGTTTTTTTTTTTTTTTTTTTTTTTTTCCTTTTTCCTTTTTTTTTTTTTTTTGTTAATTCACTGATACACATTTGGGAAGTTCCTCGCACTGCTCTCTAATTACAACTCTTCTTCCTATCTTCTCCCTTTCTCTCTCTTATCTCTCTCAATCTCTCTCTTTTTTTTTCTTTTTTTTTTTTTTTAATCTTGTCATACACTTCTTTCTTCTTCGCCTTTCTGAATTTGTGAATTACTTTGGGGAAGAAATCTGACCCAGAGTGGACTCTCTATGTGTGTATCTCTGCTCTAGTTCCCTTTACACTCTTGTTACCCTTAGAATATACACTGGATAGTAGATTTGCATAACTGTCTATTCTTGCTATCCTCTCTTCCTTTTCTCTTTCTTTACTGGGATTTGGTTACTATTTTTTCACGGACTGGAGAAATTGTTTGGCTAACTGGTAACGATTAAACTCCTTCAATACTTACTTCAGTTGCTACGGTTATTCCGGAGGTTGGTGAGTGCAATTGTCATAAAGGTATTTAGTACAGTGTTACTTGTGCTCAAAACACAACAACTGAGGAACAACAGAACATTAAAAAAAAAAAAAAAGAGAGAAACACATAAATTAAAAAAAAATGGGTAGATTAAAAACAAATAAAACTGCTACCCCAATGAATGAAGACAAGAGCCCAGAAGAAACCACAAATCAGTCAGAAGTAACTATAGATAAGAAAAGTATGCAAGCAATAATAAACTTATTAATCACAGAAATGAAAACAATATTGGAGGAAAGAAATGGCAGTATTAGGGAAACAACAGTTGAGACCCCCAAGGAAAATACTGATTATCTTGAGACAATTAGAGAACTGAAAGCTGAAATAGCTGTAATGAAGAAAGAAGCTGAGGCAAGGGAAAGCAGACTAACAGAAGCAGAAAACAGAATTAGTCAGACAGAGGATGAGTTAGAGAAAACTAAGAAAGAGGTGAAAGAGCTTAAAAAGAGATTGAGAGACACTGAAAACAACAACAGAGACATATGGGATGATCTCAAAAGAAGTAACATTCGTATAATTGGCCTGCCAGAGGAAGAAAGAGAGGAAGGGGAAGCAAACATCCTAGAGGAAATAATACAAGAAAATTTCCCAGACCTGAATAACAGAAAGGATATCAAGGTGCAAGAGGCCCAGAGAGTACCAAACAGAATCAACCCAGACCTGAAAACACCAAGACACATCATAGTCACAATGAGAAGAAGTAAGGATAAAGAAAGGATCCTAAAGGCTGCAAGAGAGAAACAAAAAGTCACATACAGGGGAAAACCCATAAGACTTTCTGCAGATTTTTCAACTCAAACTCTAAAAGCCAGAAGGGAGTGGCAAGATATCTATCGAGCCCTGAATGAAAAAGGGTTTCAACCAAGGATTATATATCCTGCTAGACTTTCATTCAAGCTAGATGGAGGGATCAAAACCTTCTTAGACAAACAACAGTTAAAGGAGGCAACTATCACCAAGCCGGCCCTGAAAGAGGTATTAAAAGACCTCTTATAAACAAGAACATCACTATAATACTTGTAATATATCAGAGCAAACAAATTGTTTTTTTAGAACAATGGCACTACAATACATTAAATCCATAATATCAATAAATGTCAATGGCTTAAACTCACCCATCAAAAGGCACAGGGTGGGGGGATGGATCAGAAAACATAACCCAACCATATGCTGCTTGCAAGAATCACATCTGTCACAACAAGATAAACACAGACTTAAAGTGAAAGGATGGAAAACTATCATACAGGCTAACGGTCCACAAAAAAGGGCAGGAACAGCCATTCTCATCTCAGACACGATAGATTTTAAATTAAATAAAGTAATAAAAGATAGGCAAGGACATTACATAATGATAAGAGGATCAATCAGCCAAGAAGACTTAACAATTATTAACATCTATGCACCCAACGAGGGACCATCTAAATACATTAAACACCTATTGAAAGAATTTCAAAAATACATCAATAGTAATACAATAATAGTGGGAGACTTCAATACCCCACTCTCACACTTAGACAGATCAACAAAGAAGAGAACCAATAAAGATATAAGAGAATTGAATGAAGAGATTGACAGACTAGACCTCTTGGACATTTTCAGACTCCTCCACCCCAAAAAACTGGAATACACCTTCTTTTCAAATCCACACAACACATACTCAAGGATAGACCACATGTTAGGCCACAAAGACAGCATCAATAAATTCAAGAGCATTGAAATCATCCCAAGTATCTTCTCAGACCACAGTGGAGTAAAACTAACTTTTAACAACAAACGGAAAATTATTAAAAGACATAGAATTTGGAAACTAAACAACATGCTCCTTAAGAACCACTGGGTCAGACACTCACTCAAACAGGAAATTCAAATGTTCCTGGAAACTAATGAAAATGAAGACACAACCTATCAAAATATTTGGGACACAGCTAAAGCAGTACTGAGAGGGAAACTTATAGCTATACAATCACATATTAAACACCAAGAAGAAGCCCAAATGAACGAACTTACTACACACCTCAAGGACTTAGAGGAAGAGGAACAAAGGAACCCTAAAGCAACCAGAAGGACAGAAATCACTAAAGTTAGAGCAGAAATAAACAACATCGAAAATAAAAGAACCATACAAAAGATCAATGAAGCCAAATGTTGGTTCTTTGAAAGATTAAACAAAATTGACAAACCCCTAGCCAGACTCACCAAACAAAAAAGAGAGAAGACTCAAATTAATAGAATTGTCAACGATACAGGAGATATCACAACTGACACCACAGAAATCCAGAGAATTCTGCGAAACTTCTATAAAGAACTATATGCCACCAAGCTAGAGAATCTGGAAGAAATGGAACAATTCCTAGAAACCTATGCACTTCCAAAACTGAACCAAGAAGAACTACAAAATCTAAATGCACCAATCACAGACAAAGAAATTGAAACCGTTATTAATAATCTCCCCAACAACAAAAGTCCTGGACCAGATGGCTTCACAAACGAATTCTACAAAACTTTCAGGAAACAGTTAATACCCATACTTCTTAAGCTATTCCATAAGATTGAAGAAACAGGAATACTCCCTTCCACCTTTTATGAAGCCAACATCACCCTGATACCAAAAGCTGATAGGGACAGAACAAAAAAGGAAAACTACAGACCAATATCTCTGATGAACATAGATGCCAAAATATTAAACAAGATCTTGGCCAACCGGATACAGCAACACATCAAAAAGATTGTTCATCATGACCAAGTGGGATTCATCCCAGGAATGCAAGGCTGGTTCAACATCCGTAAATCAATCAATGTCATTCATCACATCAATAAAAGCAAAGCCAAAAACCACATGATTATCTCAATAGATGCAGAGAAAGCCTTTGACAAAATCCAACACCCATTCATGCTCAAAACTCTACAAAAAATGGGAATAGATGGGAAATTCCTCAAGATAGTGGAGTCTATATATAGCAAACCTACAGCCAACATCATACTCAATGGAGAGAAGCTGAAAGCATTCCCCCTCAGATCAGGGACTAGACAGGGCTGCCCACTGTCACCGTTACTCTTCAACATAGTATTGGAAGTTCTTGCCATAGCAATCAGGCAAGAGAAAGAAATCAAAGGGATACAGATTGGAAGGGAAGAAGTCAAGCTCTCACTATTTGCAGATGATATGATAGTATACATAGAAAGACCTAAAGAATCCAGTAGAAAATTACTGGAAGTTGTTAGGCAATATAGCAAGGTATCAGGCTACAAAATCAATGTACAAAAATCAGTGGCATTTCTTTATGCAAACACTAAATCTGAAGAAGAAGACATCCAGAAATCACTCCCATTCACTGTTTCAGCAAAATCAATCAAATACCTAGGAATAAAGTTGACCAAAGAAGTGAAAGACTTGTATGCTGAAAACTATGAGTCGCTACTCAAGGAGATAGAAACTGATACCAAGAAATGGAAAGATATCCCATGCTCATGGATTGGAAGAATAAATATCATCAAAATGAACATTCTCCCCAGAGCCATATACAAATTTAATGCAATACCCATCAAAGTTCCACCAAGCTTCTTTAAGAGAATAGAACAAACACTACAATCATTTATCTGGAACCTGAAAACACCTAGAATTGCCAAAACCATCTTGAGGAAAAGAAACAGAAATGGAGGCATCACACTCCCAGACCTTAAACTATATTATAAAGCCATCATCATCAAAACAGCATGGTACTGGAACAAAAATAGGCACACAGACCAGTGGAACAGAATTGAAAGCCCAGAAGTAAATCCCAACACCTATGGGCATCTAATCTTTGATAAGGGGGCCCAAAGGATTAAATGGAAGAAGGAGGCTCTCTTCAATAAATGGTGCTGGGAAAACTGGGTTGAAACATGCAGAAGAATGAAATTGAACCACTTTATCTCACCAGAAACAAAAATCAACTCCAAATGGATCAAAGACCTAGATGTCAGACCAGAAACAATCAAATACTTAGAGGAAAACATTGGTAAAACACTTTCCCATCTACACCTCAAGGATATCTTTGATGAATCAAACCCAATTGCAAGGAAGACCAAAGCAGAAACAAACCAATGGGACTACATCAAATTGAAAAGCTTCTGCACATCCAAAGAAACTATTAAACAAACAGAGAGACCCCTCACAGAATGGGAGAAGATCTTCACATGCCAGACATCAGACAAGAAACTAATCACCAAAATATATAAAGAGCTCAGCAAACTTAGCCGCAAAAAAGCAAATGACCCCATCCAAAAATGGGCAGAGGAAATGAACAAAACACTCACCACAGAGGAGATCCAAAAGGCTAACAAACATATGAAAAACTGCTCTAGGTCACTGATTGTCAGAGAAATGCAAATTAAGACAACACTAAGATACCACCTCACTCCTGTAAGAATGGCATACATCAAAAAGGACAGCAGCAACAAATGCTGGAGAGGATGTAGGGACAGAGGAACCCTTTTACATTGCTGGTGGGAATGTAAATTGGTACAGCCTCTGTGGAGAGCAGTCTGGAAAACCCTCAGAAGGCTAGACATGGACCTTCCATATGACCCAATAATTCCTCTCCTGGGGTTATACCCCAAGGACTCCATAACACCCAACCAAAAAGAGGTGTGTACTCCTATGTTCATAGCAGCACAATTCATAATAGCTAAAACCTGGAAGCAACCCAGGTGCCCAACAACAGATGAATGGCTGAGAAAGCTGTGGTATATATACACAATGGAATACTATGCAGCTATCAAGAACAATGAACTCACCTTCTCTGACCCATCTTGGACAGAGCTAGAAGGAATTATGTTAAGTGGACTAAGTCAGAAAGTTAAAGATGAGTATGGGATGATCCCACTCATCAACAGAAGCTGACTTAGAAGATTTGAAAGGGAAACTAAAAGCAGGACCTGATCAAATTGTAAGTAGGGCACCAAAGTAAAAACCCAGTGGTGAGGGGTAGACATGTAGCTTCCTGGGCCAGTGGGGGGTGGGAATGGGCGGGAGGGATGGGTCACGGTCCTTTGGTGATGGGAATGGTGTTTATGTACACTCCTAGCAAAATGTAGACATATAAATCAGTAGTTAATTAATATGAGAGGGGGAAATCAATTGTATGTCTCAAAGGTTCTCAAAAGACAAACTGAATCTTTTTAATAGATAGGCTACGTATTTGATAGGCGGACTCTCTCAAAAGCCTAGACCAAGTAGATTAGAAGCTTCCAATAGCACAGCTATATACAAGATACTGGGTACTGTACAGCAAACCATAACAAAGGGACTTTTCAAAGTTAACCCAATTAACAAATAATGTGTGGGTAATATTAACTATTGATTGTCTTTTTGAACCCTAAGACAGCAGGAACCTCACATCTTCACTATAGAGCCCCTACTTCCCCCAGTCCTGGCACCCTTGGATAGGGCTCACTTTCCCGTATGCTTCTCCCAATCCATACCAAATAATATTGCATCCGCCGATCACAACCTAACCAAAGCAACGATTGCCATCTCAACATGCTTCACCTCAGAGTGTATCCAGAGACTTCACGTGTGGAATGACAACCCTTCAGCTTCATTACTCGGGTGAGACCTTTCCTTTTATAGTACACTCTAATTTCATCTCAGGTAGTTCACTTTCTAACAAAGTCCCATAACCTAGACATACACCAGTTTCTGTGAGAGAGAGCGTATGTGCACACGTATCCATAAACTACTGCAAAATATATACCTGAAAGCAGGATTACACTAGAGTTTGCAGTGAGTACCTCCCCAACACTTCCTCTCCACTATTCCAATCTTGGGATCCATGTTTGCTCAACAAATTGATTGGCTTTGTATGTTAACTCTCTTTTCAATCACCAGGTTCCAGATGCCACCAGGATGCTGGCTAGGCTTCCCTGGATTGAGGACCCCACCAATGTGTCCTGGAGCTCAGCTTCCCCAGAGACACACCTGACTAGGGAAAGAGAGAGGCAGAGTGGGAGTATGGACCGACCAGTCAACACCCATGTTCAGCAGGGAAGCAATTACAGAAGCCAGACCTTCTACCTTCTGCAACCCTCAACGACCCTGGGTCCATGCTCCCAGAGGGCTAGAGAATGGGAAGGCTATCATGGGAGAGGGTGGGTTATGGGGATTGGGTGGTGGGAATTGTGTGGAGTTGTACCCCTCCTACCTTATGCCTTTGTTCACTAATCCTTTCTTAAATTAAAAATTTAAATAAAAAAAAAAAAAAAAAAAAAAAAAACATTCGCCTTACTCATTTGATGTAGATCCATATAAATAATCAGCTGAGAGTTAAGGTGTTACTATATTATATATGGGTGGTGGCGCACCTGGTTGAGTGCACATGTTACAACACACAAGGATCCAGACCCGAGCTCCCATCCCCACCTACAGGGAGAATGCTATGCAAATGATGAAGCACTGCTGCAGGTACTACCCTGTCTCTCTCCCTCTCTGACTCCTCCTTCCCTCTGGATTTCTAATTGTATCTAGTCAATAAAGAAAGAAAGATAAAAAATTTAAACACATGTTAATATATTATATTTGGACACATGTATATATTACGTGTAGATCTAAATCCTATTCTGGATAGTGGAAAAAAATTTAAAGAATTATACAAAAGTGATACTAGAAAATTAAAATATAAGTTTTATCAAAAAGATAAGAGAGAGAGAAGGAGGAGAGAAGGATGAGGAGGAAAAGGAGGAGGAGGAGGAGAGAGAGAAGGAGAAGGAGGAGAAGGAGGAGGAGGAGAGAGAGAAGGAGAAGGAGGAGAAGAAGAAGAAGAAGAAGAAGAAGAAGAAGAAGAAGAAGAAGAAGAAGAAGAAGAAGGAGAAGGAGAAGGAGAAGGAGAAGGAGAAGGAGGAGAAGGAGAAGGAGAAGGAGAAGGAGAAGGAGAAGAAGAAGAAGAAAGAAGGAGGAGGAAGAGAAATAGATTTCTTTGGGTAGAAATCACACAAAACCAAATTGCCAAACTCTTGTTAAAACAACTAGATAAGATGCCAAAAAAAAAAAAAGATTCTAAATAATTTCTATACACTGTCCAAACTGTACCAACCCCCTGTGATTGTTTCAAGGGAACCATAGTTTTTGCACATACTGCTTCTCCCCAAGTACTCTTTACCTCTCCCTACCCTGGTATATCTTTTATCATTTAAAAACAAATAATCCTCTTATCTCAAACATTTCTCCTTACCCCTTTTTCAGTTTCACTGTTATCTCTCTGTTCTTATTTTACCTCAACCTGTATTCAAGACCTATTTTCCAGTGAAACAAATTTTGCCAAACCCATCAAAGTGGTCTTCATACATGATTTTTTTTTTTTTAACTTTGGAAGCCACAACAATCCGGACAGTTTTTTTTTTCTCTCTCTTTTCTAATGTTTTATTATTTTTATTGATTTATTGGCTACAGACAGCCATAAATGGAGAGGGAAGGGATAGGGGGAAAGAGATGGAGAGAGAAGGAAAGAGAGAGACCTGCAGTCTGGCTACTAAATTTTTCCCCCTGTAGGTAGGGACCAGGGGCATGAACCCAGGAATACACAATGTAACAGGAGTGTTCAACCTGGCTCCTTGGCAGTTTTTCTAACACCATTTTTTTCCCTCTGATTTTTCTTTTACTACCACTTTTTCTTAATTTTTCCCATTCTATTTTATTACAAATATTATCAAATAAACACAAAACAAAAAGTTTTTAAAAATACTCATGTGTATAGTATATAGCTTCAATAATAGTGATCTTGTTTTTACCTATAGTCTCTAGTTACCATTTTATATATCATATTAAATATATTATATATAGACATGCATATATATATTCCTATTTAACATATACATATGAAATAGCCAATGTTCAAATTATGCCAGACTGATTCAAAAACGTGATGCTTTTTTAAAATAAAGATCCAAACAGAATGTATAAATTGGTTATGTATCTTTTATAATTTTATTCTCCTTTCCTCTCACTTTTTTTTCTTATTAACATTTACTTCTTGAAAATAAACCTGTATTTTTTTATCCTAGAGTACTTTCTGCTTTCCTGAATTTATTTTTTCCCACATTTTAGGGGTTTAATGGTTATGGTACAGCTGTTGACAACACTCCTCACTTTAATGCTGAAATCCTCTAGAGTTTTTTTTGTTTTTTTTAACAGGCAAGTCTAAGTTGATAACGGTCTAGAAGCCTAGAAGTTCAATCAGGTTCAAGTTAAAGTACAAATTGCGGGACACCATATCTTGGGTCACACCCAAGAATCTAAAATTCGAACAAGTTCCTAGGTTATGGTGAAGCAGTTGGTTCACACATTGAGAATCACAGAGCTACAACCATTATTTCATTACGGCAGTGATCTTTGGGCTTAGAAGTATACTAGAGGGGAAGCAATTACAGAAGCCAGACCTTCCACCTTCTGCAACCCTCAACAACCCTGGGTCCACGTTCCCAAAGGGATAGAGAATGGGAAAGCTATTGGGGAGGGGATGGGATATGGAGATTGGGTGGCGGGAATTGTGTGGAGTTGTACCCCCCCATCCTATGATTTTGTTAATGTCTCCTTTCTTAAATAAAAAGAAAGAAAGAAAGAGAAAGAAAGAGAAAGAAAGAGAGAAAGAGAGAAGTATACTAGAAGCCTTTAGGAAACTTCAAAAATTCCAATACACAGACAATTTTCTGAGCACTAAAATCACAATCTCTGGTTACATACTTGGAAAATAATGACTATCAAAATGCCAATGCAGTGTTATTTTTTAGTATGTACACATATACGCATGCATACAAATACAAACACACATGAAAGTTTGAAATCAGTAAGATATTTAAAACTTTTTTTTTTGTCTCTAGGGTTATCAATGGGGCTCATTGTCTGCACTATGAATCTACTGCTCCTGGAGGCCATTTTTCCCTTTTGTTGTCCTTGTTGTTTATCATTGTTGTTGTTATTACTGTTGCCGTTATTGCTGTCATTGTTGTTGGATAGGACAGAGAGAAATTGAAAGAGGAGGGGAAGACAGACAGGGGGAGAGACAGATAGACACCTGCAGATCTGCTTCACCACTTGTGAAGTACACCCTGCAGATGGGGAGCTGGAGGTTCAAACTGGGATCCTTATACCTGTCCATGTACTTTGTGCCATGTGCACTTAACCTGCTGCGCTACCGCCCGACCCCCAATAACTATCTTATATTTGAATATAAAGAAGACTTCACAAGATTTTTAAAGTGAAGATAATTATTCACTGCATTTTCTGATCATAACGAATGATTTTTAAAAACAGATGCAAAGATGACAATAATGAACTCAAAATGGTAGGAAATTCTTCAAAATAAGAATTAACTTTCAAAGAAGGTAGAAAGTACATCCTATCTAGAATGCAATGAAGAAAATAACACCACAAAAGAACCCCAGTCATGGGAGAACTTTGTAAAATCTTAGCCTGCAGATATTTCAGCACAAAGTACAAATAATGAAAAGGAAGCAAGTATGAAGAGGTTGAGTAGAAAACAGAAAAAAAAAAAACACAAAAACTTCAGAAAGGAAGGTCGTATGCTGTATTAAATTAAATAAATACAAAAATCAGGGTGTAGGGCTGCAGAGACAGCATTATAGTCATACAAAAGACTTTCATGCCTGAGGTTCAAAGACTCAAGTTCTATCCCCAGCATCACATAAACCAGAGCTGATAAGTGCTTTGCTTGCCCCACCCCCACCCCACCCCAGGGAGCTACTCTGCCCTGATCCAGCTTTCTGGTCCTTTTTCTAGCCATGACATCATCTCCCCAGACAATAATTAGGATCCACCTGCATATCAGATTTCAGGCTCAGGGGAAAAAAAGAAAAAAAAAACTAGTATAGTCACAGGTCCTTTGGAATATAACTAAAATATGTCTACTAGCTATCTACAAAATGGAGGACCCCCCCCCCAAGTCTTCATCTGCACTATTCCAGCCTTTAGGTCCATAACTGGTCAACAATTTGTTTGGCTTTGTATGTTAACTCTCTTTTCAACCACCAGGTTCCAGATGCTAGCATGATGCCAACCAGATTTCCCTGGACAGACAACCCCATCAATGTGTCCTGGAGTTCTGCTTCCCCAGAGCCCTTCCCCACTAGGGAAAGAGAGAGACAGGCTGGGAGTAAGAACAGACCTGTCAAAGCCCATGCTCAGCAATTACAGAAGCCAGACCTTCCATCTTCTGCATCCCACAATGACCTTGGGTCCATACTCCCAGAGGGTTAAAGAATAGGAAAGTTATCATGGGAGGGGATGGGGTACGGAGTTCTGGTGGTGGGAATTGTGTGGAGTTGTACCCCTCTCTTAACCTATGGTTTAGTCAATGTTTCCTTTTTATAAATAATTTTTTTAAAAAAATTAGAGAAAAAAAAGTATTTTAAAAATCAGGGAGGAAGGAGAATCGGGCAGTAGTGCAATGGGTTAAGCGCACATGGCGCAAAGTGCAAGGACAGGCGTTAGGATCCTGGTTCAAGCCCCAGGCTCCCCAAATGCAGGGAGTCACAAGCGTTGAAGCAGGCCTGCATCTTTCTCTCCCCTCTCTGTCTTCCCCTCCTCTCTCAATTTCTCTCTGTCCTATCCAACAACAATGACAGCAATAACAACAACAATAAAAACAAGGGCAACAAAAGGGGAAAATTTTTTTTTTAAATCAGGGAGGAAATAGTATGTATTTTCTATACAAGTAATTATAACTCTACCATATGTATGCACATGTGCAGACAGAGTATCTGGATGAGAATGGACAAAGCTGTAGGATAATAAACAGCAACCTGTCGATAACAAAACTGATTGAGGTGTCAGACATTAAAATAAAATGGATTCTCTGACGCAAATAAGACGATGTTCGTGTAAAGTTTTATATATATATATATGTGTGTGTGTGTGTGTGTGTGTGTGTGTGTATACATACATATATATATAATTTGAAGATGGACTATGAATCAAAATGGTTGATTCTCTCCTAACTTTTCCTCAATCTAATTGAATTCAGCAGTGAATTGGTTTATTACTATTTAAGTGGCAGCCTAATGACAGCTCAATTTGGGGTGTGACTGCTATTTACAAACACAAATAAAGCAGCCAGAGATGCGGTTTAGTAGTAGAACCCACTACACACATGCATGAAGTCCCAGGTCTAATTTCATTCTTTTTTTATTTTTGAATTTTTTTATTATCTTTATTTATTTATTGGTAGAGACAACCAGATATCGAGAGGGAAGGGAATGACAGAGAGGGAGAGAGACAGAGAGACACCTGCATCCCTGCTACACCACTCATGAAGCTTTTCCCCTACAGGTGGGGACTGGGGGTTCGAACCCGGGTCCTTGTGCATTGTAATACATGCACTCAACTAGGTGCACCACTACCCCTCCCCAGGTCTGCTTTCTAGAACCACATATGCCAGAGTGACATTCTATTTTCCCTATACTCTGCCTCTTACTTCTGTGTAACAAAAGGGGGTCAGGTGGCGATGTACCTGGTTGAGTGTACAGGTTCCAATGAGGAAGGATCGAGGCTCAAGCTCCCAGTTCCCATCTGTGGGGGGGGGGGCACGCTTCACAAGGCTACAGGTGTCTTTTTTTCTCTCCGTACCCCCCTCCCTTTTCAACTCCTCTTTGTTTTATCAAATTAAATTAAAATAAAATAAAAATTGTCACCAGGAGCAGCAGATTTGTCATGCAAGTACCAAGCCCCAGTGATAACCGTGGTGGCAAATAAAAAAAAAAAAACTATAAAGATAAAGGAAGAAAGAGAGAAAGGAAGGAAGGGAGGAAGGAAGGAAGGAAGGAAGGAAGGAAGGAAGGAAAGAAGGAAGAGAAAATAGAGAAAGGAGGGAAGAAAGAAAGGGAAAAACAGCCACTAGGAATTTTGTGGTTGTGCAGGCACAAAACTACAGAAACAACTCTGGCTGCAAATAAATAAATAAAAATAGAAATGCACATTACAATTATCAAGACCTTCAATATAATGAGAGTCTACTCTCAGTCCATAATAAATAACACTAAGGGCATTCAAATGTATTTAGAAATCAGTTCATTTAGAGAAATGTCTTTTTTTTTATGAAGAGACTGTCCCTGGTTCTTACAATACACCTTAAGTATCAAAGCCAAGTGTTTTATTAGAGACCAACAAGTTTTCCACGTGGTTTAGTGACCACATTGAAACTCAAGCAGCTACAGAGTCATTTTTAGAGCAAGTGTTCTAATGAAAGGAAGACAATGAAGAGAAAGACCAGTTGCATGCAACAGAACATTTTAAGCTCATCATATTCCCATATGCTTTCTATGCAAACAGAAACAAAAGTGCCAAAAACTCAGGGTAAAATCAATGCATATGGGAGATAACAAAGCACTTGTGTACAGTTCACGAAAGTCTATTTCTGCCATAAACCAAAACCAATATTGCTACTACTGAAAAATAAATTTCACAACATAATTAGATATTGGTTATATTTGTAATAGTTTTTTTTTTCTATTTGGGGGGTGGCATTATGAACCACCATGAACCAGGACCTGACATCCCCTCCCCAAGTCCTTTACTTTGGTACAATACAGTCAGCAAAATCTAAGTTCTGCTTTGTGTTTCCCTTCTGTTCTTGTTTTGCAACTTCTGTTTATGAGTCAGACCATCGCATATCCATCTTTCTCTTTCTGGCTTATTCACTTAATAGGATTCCTCCAAAGCTCCATGCAAGGTGTGGTGAAAAAGGGGAATTCTTTATCATGATCATTACTATTATTGGCCTCCAGAGTTAACGCTGGGGCTCGGTGCTTGTACAAAGAATCTATTGCTCCTGGAGGCCATCTATTTTCCATTATTGTTGTTGCTTCTGTTATTATTGCTGTTGAATAGGACAGAGAGAAACTGAGAGAGGAGGGGAAGACAGAGAGGGGGAGAGAAATACAGACACTGGCAGACCTGCTTCACCTCAGGGGGGTAAAGAGACTCCCCCCCTGCAGGGGTGGGGCCAGGGGTTCTAACTGGGATCCTTGCACTTTGCACTATGTGCTCTTAACCTGATATGCTACCATGGGCCCCCCAAATTCATCAATTTTAAATAGCTGAGTAGTATTCCATTGTGTATATAGACCACAACCTTCTCAGCCACTCATCTGTTGTTGGACACCTTTGTTGCTCCCAGGTTTTAGCTATTACAAATTGTGCTGCTATGAACATGAGGGTATGCACAGATCTTTTTGAATGGGTGTGTTTGGGTCCATCAGAAACGATAGTTAAAATAGATACTGGAGAGGTTGAGGGGACAAAGGAAACCTCCTGCATTGCTGGTGGGAATGAAAATTGGTCCAACCCCTGTGAACTGAGAGAATTTGTGTCTGGAGAACTCTCAGAAGGCTAGAAGAATACCTACCCCGTAACAGTTTTTTTTGAAAGAAACTTCTACTGCCCAAATCATAAAATGTTAAAGTTGCTAAAATTTCTCTGAATGGGAAATTGTAAAATACACACTCCAATTTCCAGCAGAATGATGCTTTGTACAATAGTTCTTTGAAAATCCCAGGCTTCCTTCCAGTTATAAATTTTATCTACATAATATATTATCCCCCAATAGAATATGCTTTATTAAGGAACTCACATTTCAGGCTGATGGCATACAATTTAGGCTTTTCTGTTAAGAAGTCGAAATTATGTCATCAATTCAACTGCTTAAGAGTAGTACCATATTGTCTGCTGAAATGTAAGTAGGTATTTTTATATTTCTGCTGTCAAATACAATCTAAGTTTTATTTCAATTGTCAAACTATTTATTTCTTAGTAATGTGGAGACACTTTGACAGTCGGGAAAGCTCATCCTCAGACTATGAGACCAGGAAAACAACATATAGCACTAGGATGCTAATAAAGGCGTCAGTTCTTACAGGCTCTTCACAGCCTGATATAAGTTGCCATATATTTATAAGAACAGTCTATGTGATGTAGAGTCCCAGTGATTAGACTTCAGCACAGAATTGTAAAGCACCTTACCGATAAAACAATTCATTACTGAAGACAGTGTGTTGTTGTGCACACATCACCATGCACAAGGACCCAGGTTCAAGCCCTTGTTCCCCATCTGTTTCAAAAGCAATGCATCAAGCACTGCAGGCGTCTCTCTCTGTCTCTCTCCCTTTCTATCTCCCCTCCCCCTCTTAATTTCTCTCTGGTCTATCAAATAAAGGCGAAAAAAAGGGGAAATGACCACAAGAAGCGGTGGATTCATTGTGCAGGCACTGAATCTATCACACAGCGATAACCCTGGTGGCAATAAAATAAATAAATAAAAACAAATAAAGACTCAGTAGTGTAAGGAGAAGTCTCCACCTCGCACAGAAAATACCCTATATTAAGGGAAGTACTGCCGGAGTACCTGCATTAGATGGCAAATCAGTTATTAGCAAGCATTTCCAATAAGGCATGGAGAAAGGATAAATGACAGATGTGTTTGGTATTAACTTTCAGAAGATGACATTTCTGTTTATGAACTCATGCAATTACGTACTCCGCTGTTCTCTTTTATTTACACAAAATGAAGTTTATTGGGGATCGGGCGGTAGTGCAGCGGGTTAAGTGCACTTGGCTGGCGCCAAGCCCAAGGACCCAAGGACTAGAGTAAGGATCCCGGTTCGAGCCCCCGGCTCCCCACCTGTCGGGGAGTCGCTTTACAGGCTGTAAGGCAGGTCTGCAGGTGTCTATCTTTCTTTCCCCCTCTCTGTCTTCCCCTCCTCTCTCCATTTCTCTCTGTCCTATCCAACAATGATGACATCAACAACAACAACAATAATAATAACAACAACAATAAAACAAGGGCAACAAAAGGGGGGAAGCAAATTAAAAAATTTTAAAGAAATGAAGTTTATTTTCATTGGTTTACTATAAAGGAACAGAAGATTTAACTCATGTAGGTCACTTGCACAATAAGAACTAGCTCTGAGGTATGGATGAGGGCATTGGTGTGTTATGTTCACTCTTTCCACATAGGGAGTAAGTCTAACTCCTAAATTATAGAATTTCTTGGGATGAATAAAAGCAAGAGATGAAGTTGTATCTCAGACCCTTCCTTGCTAAATTCTACCCAAAGATGATTTTAGTGTTCCTTTGAAATCATAATCTACATTTATATTTTACTTCTAGCAGTTTTATGTAGCAAATTAATTACTTTATGTAGCTTTACAACTCTGAAATTTCATATGAGCCAATTTGATTACTTATTGGATTTGTTACAATAACAATATACTTTGAGAATAAATGGACACTATATAAAATTCAAGCTTGGGGCCAGGTGGTGGTGCACCTGGTTAAGTGCATACATTACAGTGCATAAGGAGCTGGGTTCAAGCCCCTGGTCCCCACCTGCAGGGAGAAAGCTTCATGAGTGGTGAAGCAGGGCTGCAGGGGTCTCTATATATCTCTCCCTCTTTATCTTCTCCTCTCCTCTCAATTTCTCTCTGTTTCTAACCAATAATAAAAAAATAAATAAAAATAAATTAAAAGAAAGAAAACTCAATCTCTGTAAAGCATGTATACATTATATAAATTTAAACAACTGTAGGGATGGAATATAACATACAATTATTCAAGAAGACTTTCATCTTTAATGCCGGAGGTACCAATCTCAGATCGTTCCCCAAAACATTGAGGAGGCAGGGGGGGGTACCAGGTGGTGGTGCATATTATGTTATTTACTTATTTAGAATTAATTCTAGATTTAGAAATATGATTTCAATTAGATAAACTGGTGTCCCTGACTTTGGTCACCCAACAGTGTGTACCTTGCTATGCAGGGAGCTCTGAGTTTGTACTTCAACATCACACACTAGGGCCATGGGCAGTATAAAGACTCCTAGTTTCATGGTTTGTAGAATGGTGCTGTAGTCTTTCCTCTCTCTTCCTCTGAAAATAAAACTGTTGGAGGGGGTGGTAATAGTCCTTGACATCTATCTTTCAAACTATTATAGCAATTATTTAAAACATAAAAAAGAATAAATAAAATAAAAATTTTAATTAAGGGACAGACAGTGCAGTGCATGGCTGAGGGTACAAATCACCATGCAGAAGGACTCAGGTTCAAACCCCAGTTCCCATCATAAGGGTGGAAACTTTACAGGACATGAATCAGTGCTGCAGGTGTTTCTATCTGTCTGTCTGTCTATCTATCTATCTATCTATCTCCTCCCTTCTCAATTTTTCTCTGTCCTATCAAATTAAGAACAAATAAATATAAGACAGAGAAAGAAAGAAAGAGAATCCAGGAGGTGACACACTTGGTTAAGCACTCCTATTACAGTGAACAAGGACCCAAGTTCAAGCTCTTGGTCCCCCACCTGCAGGGGGAAAATTTCACAAGTGGTGAAGCAGTGCTGCAGGTATTTCTTTCTGTCTCTCTCCCTCTCTATCTCCCTCTACTCTCAATGTCTCTCTGTCCTTTTATCCAATAATAAAATAAATAAATAAAAATTTAAAAACACAAACATTGAGAAGAGAGAGAGAGAATGAGAGAAAAGAAAGAGACAATTCTAATTATCTTGAGGTCAGGTAGTGGTGCACGTGGTACAGGACACGTGTTATAATGCACAAGGATTCAGATTCAAGGCCCTAGCCCCCAACTGCAGTTGGTAAGGTTCTAAAGTGATAAAGAGTGTTGCAGGTGTCTATTTCTCTCCCTCATACCTCAAACTCATTCCCTCTCAATCAGTCTCTCTCTCTCTCTCTCTCTCTCTCTCTCTCTCTCTTTCTTTCTCTCTCTCTCTCTTCCTCCAGGGTTATCTCTGGGGCTAGGTGCCTACACTATGAAGCTATGGTTCCTGTGGTCAATTTTTAATTTTTTTTTGATAGAACAGAGAGTTGAGAGGGATGGGAAAGGTTGAGAGGGAGAGAGAAAGATACACACCTACAGACCTGCTTCACTGCTTATAAAGCAACCCCACTGTAGGTGGAGAGCCAGGGGCTTGAACTGGAATCCTTGGGCAGGTCCTTCCTACTATGTGTGCTTAACCCAGTGCGCCACCACCCAGGCATCCTCTCCCCGCCAATTTCTCTGTCTCTATCCAAAATGATGATTACTTCAGGTTATGTGGGCCATGTGACTTGTCATACTACTCAAGTTTCTTGTTACAGTATAGTGTTATGCATTGGCAGTATCGTCACCAGTGAGGTTTATCCTGTTATAGTGTGAAAGAAGTTGCAGGCAGTATGTAAAGAAATGCACATCAATGTTCAATAGAATCAATTTAGAAAAAAAAAAAGCAAGCACTTCTCTGTATTTTGACAACGGGTCATAGTTCTAAGAAGCCAGTATAAAAGATCCATATGGAGGTAGGGGCAGGCTGTGTAGCACAGAGGGTTAAGCACACATGGCGTGAAGTGCAAGGACTGTCGTAAAGATCCCAGTTCGAGCCCCTGACTCCCCACCTGCAGGGGGGGGAAGCTTCACAAAAGGTGAAGCAGGTTTGCAGGTGCCTGTCTTTCTCTCTCCCTCTCCATCTCCCCCTCCTCTCTCAACTTCTCTCTGTCCTATCCAACAACAATGACAGCAATAACAATAATAGTAACTACAACAAAGATAAACAACATGGGCAACAAAAGGGAAAAAACAGCCTCCAGGAGCAGTGGATTCGTAGTGCACTGAGTCCCAGCAATAACCCTGGAGGCAAAAAATAAATAAATAAAAAGGAAAAAGAAAAAACAGATTTGCAAAAGATTCTTATGAATTTATTAGTAATTATTGTCACAGATAGAGTTTATTAGATGAGGGGGCCAGGTGGTGGCGCGCCTGGTTGAGCACACATGCTACAGTACACAAGGACCAGGGTTCGAGCCCCCAGTCCCCACCTGTAGGGGGAAAGCTTTGTGAGTGGTGAAGCAGATCTGCAGGCATCTCTCTGTCTCTCTCCCTCTCTATCTTCCCTCCTCCTCTCAATTTCTGGCTGTCTCTATCCAATAAAAATAATAAAAAATTTAAAATATATTAGATGAAATAAAGGATCTGGAGTTCTTCGTGCCTATATTAGAGTTCTTTGGAGGGGCAGGACCAACAGAATGGAAATATATGTCTCCAGTTAGATATAGAATGTTACATATAGGGTGTCGGGCGGTGGCGCTGCGGGTTAAGCGCAGGTGGTGCCAAGCACAAGGACCGGAGAAAGGATCCCGGTTCGAGCCCCCGACTCTCCACCTGCAGGGGAGTCGCTTCACAGGTGGTGAAGCAGGTCTGCAGGTGTCTTTCTCTCCCCCTATCTTTCTTCCCCTCCTCTCTCTATTTCTCTCTGTCCTATCCAACAACAACAACATCAATAACAATAACTACAACAATAAAACAAGGGCAACAAAAGGGAATAAATAAATAAATATAAAAAGATTTAAAAAAAGAATGTTACAAATAATATGAATATGTGACTGTACAATACAGAATGCATATAATTTATATACATTACATATGAGTATGTAATAATTATGAGTAACTATAGTTATAAATGTTGACTTATATAGATAAAGTTAATATATTCTAGTATCTGCAGTTGGCAAGTTGGAAATCCAGGAGAACTTATAAGTTTCAGTCTAAGTCTAAAGGCCTAGGAATCTACACACAGAAAAAAAAAAAAAGCCAATGCAGCAGTGGCAGATCAAAGAATGACAGACTTCAGGAGGCACAGGAAAGAAGAACTATTTCGATTTCGGTCCAAAAGCAGGAAAATAATAATAATGTTTCAGCTCAAAGCAATGAAGTTTCCTTAGATCCATGGAAGTTGCCTTTGTGTTTATTCAGGCATTCAGCTAATAAAAGAGACTTCACTTACATTAAGGAGAACAGTCTGCTATACTAAGTTTACACAATAAACCTCTCCAAATCCACCCCCACAGACACATCCAGAAAACTGAACACGTATCTGGGTACTCCACAACCCACTTACATTAGCACATCAAAATTTTCCATCACCATAGCCAAGTGAAAGAAAATTCTACTTAACTATTTTTTTCCTTTCTTTTTTAATTTTATTTATTTATTTATTTTCCCTTTTGTTGCCCTTGTCTTTTTATTGTTGTTGTAGTTATTATTGTTGTTGTTATTGATGTCGCGTTGTTAGGACAGAGGTGGGGAGCCAGGGCTAGAACCGGATCCTTATGCGGGTCCTTGAGCTTTGCACCGCGTGCGCTTAACCCGCTGTGCTCCGGCCCGACTCCCTTAACTACTTTTTAAAAATTTTGTGCAGGGCCCTCACACAAGGCCTATTACCTCTTTCCCCACCACCACCAGTTTTATTTTCAAATAAAAAGAGAGCGATAGAAAGTGAGACCACAGCACCACTCAATAATCCATGAAACTAAGCCTCTGGTACTGTCCATGGCACTCATGTTGTGATGCCCAGGATCAAAGCAAGAGCCTCCTGCATGGAGAGGTGCACGCTCGACTGAGTTCCCAATGCCTTCAACCCAGATTATCTACTTAAAATCATATTTCTAAGTCTAGAATTAGAATTAATTATAAATTTATAAGTAACATTGTGTGGGACTATTTTTCCTCCCAAGGTTAATTAGAAATGACTACTGAGTCTTTCAGAGGACTTGGCTTAATTTTTTAGAAAATTCAGTTTGGGGGTGGTCAGGAAGTAGTAGATCCATTACAGCAAACCTGTTGCCATGCATAAGGACCCAGGTTCAAATCCCATGTCCTCATCTGCAGGAGTGAAACTTGGAGAGTGATACAGCAGTGCCATAGCTCTCCCCCAACCCCACACACTCTCTCCCTCCTTCCACTCCCCCCCCCCCACATCTCTGTTGCTCTCCCCCCTCTCTTTCCTTCTCTACTTCTCTCTCAGAAAAGGAAAAAAAATGGGGTAAAAAAAAAAAGGCTTCCAGGAATAGTGGGCAGGTGTGCAGCCACTAGGGCCCAGGTATAACACTTGAGAAAAAAAAAAAAAAAAAAGGAAGAGGAGAAGAAAATTAAAAAAAAATAAAAGAAAGAAAGAAAACGTCAGTTTGATCAGTGAAGTAAGTCCAAGCAATAGAACTGTATCATATATGAATGACAAAAGAGATATTTGGACATTCCCTATCTAATTTTGTTTAGTTAACATAAGAAAGCTCTAAAGAAGTTGGTACATTATTTTAGCAATGAACAGCCATAAAGTGACTATTACTGCACATAACAGAAATCATTTTCTCTCTAGTTGAAGTTTCTTTTCCTTTTTATATTTACCAGTTGACACTAAAGCAATGTGATAAAACTGCTTTAGTATGAATTTTGATAAAGTGTGTAAAAATGCTGAATAGTAAGAGGAAGCAACAATAATAAAAGTTTCAAAAAAAAAGTTAATTTGATCAGTTCCACTAAGATATAATAATGACTCAATTACACAAGTTAAAAATATTAATGATATATTTATGTATTTATTTTATTGCCACCAGGGTTATTGCTGGGGCTTGGTGCCAGCACTATAAATCCAAGGCTTCCGGTTGCCATTTTCTCCTTTTTTTCCTCTCTCTCTTTCTATTTTACTTTTATCTGACAGAGCAAAGAGAAATTGAGAGGGAAGAGGAGATAGAAACATAGACACCTGGGGAGTCGGGCTGTAGCACAGCGGGTTAAGCGCAGGTGGCGCAAAGCACAAGGACCGGCAGAAGGATCCCGGTTCGAACCCCGGCTCCCCACCTGCAGGGGAGTCCCTTCACAGGCGGTGAAGCAGGTCTGCAGGTGTCTATCTTTCTCTCCTCCTCTCTGTCTTCCCCTCCTCTCTCCATTTCTCTCTGTCTTATCCAACAACAATAATAACTACAACAATAAAAAAAAAAAAAAAGAAACAGACACCTGCAGACCTGCTTCACCGCTTATGAAGCACCTCCCTGTAGGCAAGGAAATGGGGGCTCCAACAGGGTCTTTGTACATGGTGATATGTGCGCTTAACCAAGTGTCACCACCACCACTGGGCCTCCGAATAGAAAACATTATTTGCCAGCCTTTAAAGATTGCATTTCCTATTCAAATGCTCATAACTTGTTTATGTAGACTTCAGTAGGAACCAAAAAGTCTTATCAGTGATTTTTGTCACTATAATGTACATCACTAAGGTAATAACAGGAGTTTCATCTACCCAAACTTAATGTTCATGAAGCACATCTGATTCGATCCTCCTTTGCAAAATTCATTTTCTAATCTTAACAAAAATCAGTTGATTAGCAATCATAATAAAACAGATCATTAAAGTCATAATTGATACTCATAGAGACTATCATTGCTTTTTTATCCCAAAAGAAGTATATAGTTTGAATATAAGTAGATATAAAAATGAACACATTTCTATCTTCTGTACACTTACGGTTATTCATTTGTAATTATAAATATTTATATAGACTTAAATATACATTCAAGGATAAACTTGGAAAAAAACCATTCAAATGTAACAGTCTCATAAAAGCCAGCACAGTAACAAGCTGAAGAAAAAAAAAATCATGTGGATCTATGAATAAATGCAAAAACATCTGACAAAAAAAAAATCCAGCATTTATTCAGTAAACTAGGGGAAAATGACATCCTTGGCTTGCTAAGGAGGATCTACAAAAAGCACCTACAATTAGCATCACTCCAATGTTGAGAAACTAGATGTTTTCCAACTAAAACAAAGCAAGGTTGTCCTTTCCCACCACTCCTTTTGAACACTATACTACAAGTCCTAGCCCCTATAAGGAGAAAAGGAGACAATGTATTGTACCCAAGGAGGAAAAAATAAAACTGTTTTCCCCTATGGCATACTGCTTCTGTAGAACATCCTCAGGAGTCAAGAAAATTAGGGGGGAGAAAAAAAAAAACTATTGAAACGATGAAGCAATTATAAAAATGTTGCAAGATGGGAGTCAGGAGGTAGCGCTGCGGGTTAAGCACACATGGCGCAAAGCGCAAGGATCGGAGTAAGGATACCAGTTCGAGCCCCCAGTTCCCCCACCTGCAGGGTAGTCACTTCACAGGCGGTCGGTCTTCCCCTCCTCTCTCCATTTCTGTCCTATCCAACAACGATGACACCAAAATCAACAACAATAATAATAGCCACAACAACAATGAAAAACAAGGACAACAAAAGGGAAAACAAATAAATATTAAAAAAAGAAAAAATCTTGCAAGATATAAAATACTATATAAAGTCAACAAGTCAACTACTTCCTCACATACCAGTGGTAAACAACAGGAACTTTTAACTAAAAACACAACACTAATTATATTATCACCAATAAAAAAAAGAAATACTTACATATGTATCTAATAAGGAATTCACGAAATCTACAAAATGGAAACTACAAAACTCTGAAGAAAGAAACCAAATATGTAAAAAAGGTAGAGACAGAATATAAACTAAGACAGGAAGACAATATGGTCACGATGTCAGTTTGCCCCATCTTGATTCACAAATTCAACTCTACCCCAAGAAATATCCAGAATTTAACTAGCTATCAGCAAGTTGGCTCAAAAGTTCACACAGAAAGACAAGACTTAGAGTGGCCAATTATAATATTAAAGAAGAGTAAAGTTGAAGGGTTGTAAGACTATTGTCCATTTTTTATGTAAACAAAAGTAAATTTCAAGTATAATTACCTTTAGCAAAACAAACAAAACTAATCACTTATCTCCAACATTCCAGGAACTGGATTATAGACTTTAGGAAGAAAAAGACAAAGAAACCAAAGTTCCTGCACTTAAAAAGGTACAGTTTGAGAAATGGTATACATGTAGAAGCTCTTGTATTTACTGTCGAATGTAAAACATTAATCCCCCAATAAAGAAATTTTTTAAAAAATGGTACAGCTTGACATGATAAAGGAAAGACATAAGACAAAAGACAGGCTACATCTTAATGTGAGAAAACTATAGAGGAAAAGAATAAAAGGAAGTTGGGATGAGGTGAGAGTGGAAGTAGGGCTGGGGTAGGAAGAACAGGCAAGAACAAAGGAATAACTATCAAGAAAAATGCTGGAGGGCCAGGTGGTGGCACACCTGGTTGAGCATATGCATTGCAGTGTGCAAGGACCTGGGTTCAAAGTCCCTGGTCCCCACCTGCAGAGGGAAAGCTTTGCAAGTGGTGAAGCAGTGCTGCAGGTGTCTCTCTGCCTCTCTCCTTCTCTATCGCCTTTTTCTCTCTTAATTTCTGGCTGTTTCTATCAAACAAAATAAACGTAATAAAAATTTTTTAAATGCTGGAAAGATTTCATGATGGAGACATTTAATTATTACTAAAATGTAACATATTCAACATTGAAGATTATTAATTTGATCTATCATTGTTCAGTTATTAATGAATAAGCTATAAATTTATTTATAATTCACAAATTAGTGTTTTAAGCTTTTTATTTGATTTCTTAGTTACTAAACACCATTAAAGATGTACTCTTGAAGCTGAGTAGAAATTCAATATGCAGGGACATTTATGATAGCATGGCAATATGAATGATAAATAGTATGGAAGTTGAAATTAGTAGAAGCCTATTGAAGGTGGCTGAGAAAGGGGTTAAAAAAGTAGAGATGGGGGAATCCGGCGGTAGTGCAGCGGGTTAAGCGCATGTGGTACAAAGTGCAAGGACTGGAATAAGGATCCCGGTTCAAGCCCCCGGCTCCCCACCTCAGGTGGGTTGCTTCACAGGCCGTGAAGCAGGTCTGCAGGTGTCTATCTTTCTCTCCCCTCTGTCTTCCCTTCCTCCTCTCTCCATCTCTCTCTGTCCTATCTAACAACAACAACATCAATAACACCAACAATAAAAAAAGACAAGGGCAACAAAAAGGGAAAATAAATAAATAAAATTTTTTTAAAAAGGAGAGATAATGTTAAGGTTCCCTGAATCACACAAAACCTTAAATACCATGGTAAGGCAATCTGAAAACAGTGGAATCACTGAGTCAGAATAAATAGAGAAATTATAATTTTATACTAGCATCAGCAAATGAAGGATGTTTAAATGTAAAGGATTTAAAATTAAACCCTTGGTTAAAAAATAAAAATTTAGATGAAAATGAAGCTATAGGGGGCCGGGCAGTGGCACACCGAGTTAAACACACATAGTACAAAGCACAAGGAGCCATGTAAGGACCACCTTTGGAATTGGCTCCCCACCTGCAAGGGTGATGGCTTCACAAGCAGTGGGCCAGGTCTGCAGGTATTTTTCTCTGTCTCCCTCTCTATCTTCCCCTCCCCTCTCAATTTCTCTCTGTCCTATCCAAAACAAACAAACAAACAAAAAATGAAAAAATGGCCACAGGAGCAATGGATTCATGTGCAGATACCAAGCCCAGCAAGAACCTTAGAGGCAAAAAAAAAAAAAAAAAAGTGTGTGGGGGCGGGGAGGGAAGGTAAGCAGAGCCAAGATAGCAGCTTGAAGACAAGCAAGGAGGATGCTTTAGACCTGGGAATTTCAGCCACCAAATTGCAGATGCTACCAAAATGCCAACCTGACTTCACTGGACAGATGACCTCACTAATGTACCCTGGAACCTTAACTTGTTTAAGTATGATCTAATTAGTAATTTTACCTCCTCTGAGGCAATACAGAACTACCATTTAGAACTACTTTCAGACTCATGAATTCCTCCTGCATTGCATCTTGTTCTCTAAGGTTTTACACAGATTTGTGATTGTCACTATCACTGTGATTTTGGTCAATGTGTTTTCCCATTTGTCCTCATATTTATCTTCCTTTGCTTCCAACTCCTTCCCAAATCTCAAAAAATTTATCTGTTACAGTATTATGTTAAAAAATACTGTGATATTTCTTCTGTATTGTGTATCTCCTAGTAATGAATTCCATCAACTCTATTTTTAATAAAACTTTTTTCTTGGATATAAAAATTTTAATTTTTTAAAGTAATTTAATAATGACTGACAAGATTGTGGGGTAAGAGGAGTACAATTCCATACAATTCCCACCACCAGAGTTCCGTATCCCATTCCTTCCATTGGAAGATTCCCTACTCTTTATCCTTCTGACAGTATGGACCAAAGATCTTAATGGGGAGCAGAAGGTGGAAGGTCTGACTTCTGTAATGACTTCTCAGCTGAACATCGGCATTGACAAGTAATGGTGGAAATGAGGATTCAGGGCAGGGGTAGACAGCATAATGGTTATGCAAACAGAATCTCATGCCTGAGGCTGCAGAGTCCAAGGTTAACCGTCCCCCTCCCCTGCCAACACCATAAGCCACAGCTAAGCAGTGCTCTGGTTTAAAAAAAAAAAAAAAAAAAAAACGAGGACACAAAACTCTGGTGGTGGGAATGGTGTGGAATTATACCCGTTATAATTTTGTAAATCAATATTAAGTCAGCAATAAAATAAAAGAGAGAGAATAGGCTACTACTATATTATCTCCCTGACTCCATGGCTGTACTAGACAAGATTATTTAGAGAAATGTAAATGTAAAAATACTGGGTTCTCATGGTCCAGGAGGTGGCACAGTGAGAAAGCTTTGGACTTTCAAGCATGAGGTCCTGAGTTCGATCCCCAGCTGCACATGTGCCAGAGTGATGTCTGGTTCTTTTTCTCTCCTATCTTCCTCATTAATAAATAAACAAAATATTTTTAAAAAAAATACTGGGTTGTCAGAATGGTCATGATGCATTTTTGCATTAAAAAGACAGAAAATATGTCATGACTTTTTGACAACCCAACATACGTATACAATTTATAAAGGGCATATATATAATTCATATGTATAAACATATATAAATAAAATTATTACTATATGAAGTTGGCTATACCACAATACAGAAGTAAAATACCTGAAAAATTGTGAGATAACTATAGATTCACATGATTTAAGAAGTAATACAGAGGGGCGAGGAGATGGCTCACCCGGTAGAGTACACTTTTTAAAAAAATATTTTTTTAAATATTAATTTATTTATTTTCCCTTTTTGTTGCCCTTGTTGTTTTTTCATTATTGTTGTGGTTATTATTGTTGTTGTTGTTATTGATGTCATCGTTGTTGACAGAAATGGAGAGAGGAGAGACAGAGAGGGGGAGAGAAAGATAGACACCTGCAGACCTGCTTCACCACCTGTGAAGCGACTCCCCTGCAGGCAGGGAGCCGGGGGCTTGAGCCAGGATCCTTATGCCAGTCCTTGCACTTTGCGCCACCTACACTTAACCCACTGTGCTACTGCCCGACTCCCTGTAGAGTACTCTCTTTATAATGCCCAAGAACCTAGGTTTGAGCCACATTCACCACATAGAAGTGCCTATATGCTACTGAACTTCATGAACTGTGGAGCAGTGCTATGGTATCTCTCCCTCTTTGTCTACTACTTTATCTGTGTCTCATATTCTACCTAATTAAAAAAGATATCCACCAGGAGTAGTGGAATCATATATGTATGAATCCAAGCAATAATCCCAGTAGTGGTTGGAGGAGACAAAGTCAAGTCTGCTGTCTGACAAAGTCTGAGCAGGCTGGGACTACCTGAAAGTGGGAAGTCCTGGACCAAACTGAAGCTACTCATCCTTTTGTTTTCGATTACATTGGTAGTTTGAGGAATTATTGGCCATATTAGACATACACAACTATTACCTGGGGACAATAAAAAGTGATCCCCAGGGGAAGTACATAGTAACAACAATAATGGCAGTGGGTATAACAAGACTAAAAATGGCCTAGGAGCTGAAGCTGCTGTACTCAGTAAAAGGCTTACAGAACAAGAGATATTTGTCACCACTGCAGCTCCTCAATTAGCTGAACTGAGACCAAAAGCCAGAACTATGGATGGCTCATAGAATAAGTAGAATAGACTGTGGTTTCCACCTAAACATAAAAAGGCCATATCACTTACTCTCATCCACAAACCCCCTGCTTCTGCTTACCGGTATCTATGATGAATATAGAGGTTGTGTGGTTAGTAGTTAACATTAAGGGTAAATGGGTTAGTTAACTTTAGTAACACTAAGGGTAAATGAGTAAACTTTCATATGGGTACAAGCTGGTAAACTCTCATATAGCCAGAAGAAAGCTCCCATGGTGTGTGCTTACTTTACAGTGGAAGATTTATTTAGGTAGACAGTTTACTAGATACTATAAAAGACTTGGTCTAAATGATCTAGTTAGACCTAGCCAAGAATGGGTTAAGAAGAAAGACTATTTGGTTGAGTTCCAGAAAAGATATGCTGACCCAATACAGACGATCAAAAAAAAATAAGTAGTCAAAGAAAGGCCACACAGATGGTCAAAACTAAGAGCAGGGCAGGCTGTCTCAGACCAAAGTAACTTTCAAAGAGAACATACCTAAAATGATAATGTATGTGGAGTTCTTTTTGATGTTAATGAAAATAATCTTATATGATGTTAACTGTATCCAGTTAAAAAGTGCATAAAAATAAAGCTCTAGCCCTCTCCCTCTCCCTCTCCCTCTCTCTCTCCCCCCAAAAAACAAACAAAATAAATAAATAAAAAATAAAGCTCTACAGAGAGTAAGCATAGATTCCTCTCTCCTGCATTTTAACTTGCAGACGTTTCTCTTACTTCATTCGTGCTGACTCCCCTCATCCTTCAGGATACCCTAATAACCTGCTGAGGCCAGACCCCAGCAAGTGGTAATAATAATTAATAATAATAATAATAATAATACAAAAAAGCCCAGAAAAATCCCTAGAACATTTTGTCTAGTTTTTTCTAGCAGTTTTATTTCATAAATTATATGCCACTATAACTTTTCAACAAAGACATAGACTTAATACTATCCCCAGTTCTCCTAGTATCTATACACTTAGGGGTATGTCTGTGTGTGATTGATTTAAATATCTGTGTAACCTCATAGATTACATCATGAAAAAGTCCAAAACCACAAATGGCCTTTCTTCTCATTTACAAATATATCCACCCCTCTCTCATTCTTCTCTTTTGCCCTAACTCTTAACTCATAAGCCATATGCCCTAATTCTTGATTCTTTTTTTTTTAACTATTTTTTTAAATGCTTTTCTTTTTTTTATATTTATTTTATTTATTTATTCCCTTTTGTTGCCCTTGTTGTTTTATTGTTGTAGTTATTATTGTTGTTGGATAGGACAGAGAGAAATGGAGAGAGGGAGGGGAAGACAGAGAGGAGGAGAGAAAGATAGACACCTGCAGTCCTGCTTCAGTACCTGTGAAGTGACTCCCCTGCAGGTGGGGAGCCAGGGTTCGAACCAGGATCTATATGCCGGTCCTTGTGCTTTGCGCCACCTGCACTTAGCCTGCTGCACTACAGCCCGACTCCCAATTCTTGATTCTTAACTCATAAGCCATATGCTCTCCTGTTTTGTTGTAATGAGGATACATCTTCAACTTAAAACGGACAATGGACCTGCTTTTACCAGCAAATAATTTAAAGACTTTTCTTCCCTCTGGAACACTACTCATACTACAGGTATTCCCTATAACCCTCAGTGAGAAGGCTCTGTCGAGAGAACCCATCAAACTCTTAAGACTCAATTAAATAAAGAAAAAGGGGGAATATTACCCCCCCATATCCAGCTGGCAAAAGCCTTAACTACATTAAACCTCTTTAATATTTACAAAAATTCAAACCAACCAACTATTATTCTTCACTGGCAAACACCATCCACCCTCCCAGCTATTAAGGTCAAATGGAAAGACCCCCTCGATAAAATCTGGAAAGGACCTGACCCCCTACTGACCATGGGAAGGTCATGTGTGCTTCCACAGGAATGCATGTGTGTTTGAATGTGTTTTTCCACAGGATTACTCAAAACCTGTCTGGCTTCCTGCCTGCCATGTCCGGCAATGCCCGCAAGATGGCACAGCTATCCCTGAAGAACAAGAAACACTATAAGAGGATTAGGTGCAGGACCCCCTCCAGGACCCATAATGCGACATGGCAGGACGTGAAAAACCTGGTTCACAGAGCCCAAAAACAAAACTTCCCTACTGTTTCTCTCTCCCCCCCTTGTTCTGAATATCTTAAGCCTACTGTCTGTCCCCTCTGCTTCACCCATCACCCTTTGAAAGTATCAGAGTAGGCAAAAAGTCTTTTGTCACTATTCCAGTAAAAATTCTACAACTGTACACCCCTGCTCCATGCTGTTATTGGCCAGTTGTGTTATTGTGAGTGTTATGAATGACTGAAAATCTTATGTACGACCCATTTTGCTCAGAGTTCTCTGAAACTTAACTGACCTTATATGGAAACACCAGACGCGACAGAGGTTTCTGGAGACATCCAGAAACAGTCCTAAAAATTTGTTTTGCCCTCTTTTAATTTTTTTTAAGTCTTGGTATAAATGTGCAATGTTTAGTCTTGAAAACTGTGTGAGTAAAAATGGTTCAACTAAGACAGTACAGATCTAAATTTGTGTTTAACATGATATGTCTTTGTAACAAAAGTTTTTCTCCTCTTGTGTGTTATAGACTACATGTTTATGTGTGTGTTTGATATTGGGTAAACATTAACTTTAAGGCTAAAAGTAGGGAGTCGGGCTGTAGCGCAGCGGGTTAAGCGCAGGTGGCGCAAAGCACAAGGACTGGCATAAGGATCCCGGTTCGAGCCCCGGCTCCCCACCTGCAGGGGAGTCACTTCACAGGCGGTGAAGCAGGTATGCAGGTGTCTATCTTTCTCTCCTCCTCTCTGTCTTCCCCTCCTCTCTCCATTTCTCTCTGTCTTATCCAACAACGACAACAACAATAATATCTACAACAATAAAACAACTAGGGCAACAAAAGGGAATAAATAAATAAAATAAATATAAAAAAATTAAAAATAAAAAATAAAAAAAGGCTAAAAGTTTAACTTTGAAGCTACATTCTTACCAGGCAAAGTTAAATGAAGGAGTTTTCAACACGATTCTTACAAAGGTAAAATTAATTTGGTAAAGTAATTTAGTATTTAAAGTAAAAGTCTAACTATTTAACATGACAATTCTTCATCTCCAAAATTAAGATACAAATTCTCTATACATTTAACTAAAAAGAGTTACAGAACGTTTTTGGAGGGCCACCAAAAATGCCCTGTGAACTGATCTGTGGAAATTAATCCACAATAAATCTGGCATCAATCTGGCATTGTGAATGTTCTAAAAATGCCATTAATGTGTGTTAACTCTCTAAGTAACCTGAGTTTGTTTAAAGTTTAAAGTAAAAATTAGTTAAAAATCAATATACTTTAACAAAATTTGGTCATAAAGATTTTTAAACCAATTCTAATCATCCATTATCAATTATAGTAAACTTCTAACGGGGTACAAGTTTATTCTTCACAAGTAAATGATTACAGCTATGTCAAGCCTACACACAAAGAACCAACTGCTCATATGGAATCCCCGAAACCATCTGGACCCCTGCTCTCTGACATCGCCGACAAGATGGCACGACTACAATGCTCCCGAAACCCATGATGTGACCTGGCACAATCTGAAGAACAAGCCTATTTCTGGCTTGTTTTCTCTCCCACATCATGATCTGACATCCACTGTAATCTAATTTCACCTGCATAGAGATGATGTACAGAGGGCCAAAATAGACGTTTTTTGACAGTATTTTCCAGAGAGGCCTGTAATTTGCTGATCTAAATACATATCGAGATTGAGTTGAGGGGCCTGGCAATGGTGCACCCAGTTAAAAGAACATAATATTGAGCACAAGGACTCACTTCAGGGTCTGGGTTCTAGTCCCCATCCCCCACCTGCAGAGGGGACATTTCATAAGCAGTGAAGTAGATCTGAAGGCATCTATATTTCTCTCTCCCGTTCTATATCCCCCTTCCCTCTCAATTTCTCTCTGTCTGGTTAAAACAAAACAGGAAAGAAAAGATTGATTTGGTATGGAAATTATCAACATTATTTCAAGAATATTACTAACTGGGCAGACTTCAACATATATGTAGGAAAAGAGTAGGTCAAAGACAATATTAACATTGCACCATTTTTCTTTGTGAAAAAAACTAGTTATCTAAAGGATTAGCAATAAATTTCCTCAGGTAAGTGTCACATTCAATAAAATAGTTATTTAATAAACTGAAAAATGTTCTGGAGAGGTTAAAAACGATAATCATCACTAAGGTGATTAGAGAAAATTTGTGACTACTTAGAAACTTAATATTACGATTTGGAAATAAAACTATTTTTTAAAGATTTTATTTATTTATGAGAAAGACAGGAGAAGAGAAAGAACCAGACATCACTCTGGTACATATGCTGCCAGGGATCAAACTCAGGACCTCATGCTTGAGAGTCCAAAGCTTTATAACTAAGCCACCTCCCGGACCACGGAAATAAAATTATTTAACTGTTTATAAAAATCTATACTCATCCATTCTTAGCTTCTAAACCTTAGCAGAATGAAGGGTCCTTCCTCTCCATGCAAATATTCATTTCAAAGAAACAGAAGATTTCATTGATATAGTTTAGACTCTCTTCAAATCAATGTTCAATCACATTTTTATCTATCCACATATCTAGAATACCTCAAATTGTTTCATAATACCTAATTAATGCTGCCTCTCTGTCCAAATGATAATTATAATTGCTGATATTTTAATATGTCAACTTTTTATGTGCATTTTCTTATTGAGTCTTCAAGGTAATCCTGGAAGCAGGAGTTAGTACTTAAGCTGCAGTTTACAGAGAATAAAAAGCAACATTAGTAGAAATTAAGTCACACTTAAAAGTCTCACAGCCAGTAAATAAAAGACCCAAAGCCCAAACCCAGAACTGTCTTGTAGAACTCGTCCCCTTAACAACAGTATGTGCAGAAAGAGTAGAAATTCCTTGAGGATCACTTGTTCTAAATGCTTCATTTAATAAGTCAGAAACTGAAGCCCCCCTCCCCAATGTTTTATGTTTCTAAGACTATGTGAACATATCACAGCATTCAACATACCTATACCCCAATTCTCTTTTGATTTTCATGGCTAGCTTCCTTGGTTCTCCAATTAACTATCATTTTAATTTCCTCTCTCTCTTCATTATCTGTCCTTAAACTGAATTCATCAAGTAAAAGTCACCGAGTTGCAGGAAAACAAAAACAAACAAACAAACCCTGCATGTCTTTTAAAGCCATAAAGAGGAACAGATTTAAATGAAGAAATGGGAAATGGTGCCTCAGGCCAGTAAGAGAAACTTTTTGTCAAAAATGTATAGACAAAGTTTGACATAATATAATGTTAAAGGATCAATAAAACAGGAAGATAGCACTATTCTTATATATCCACCCAAGACAGCAGTACTAAAATATGTAAAGCAAATATCAGAAGTAAAGGGAGGCATTGACAAAAAACATAATAGTAGAGAACATTAACATCCACTTTCAACAAGCAACAAAGTATCCAACAGATAACCACCAAGGAAATAGACCCTAAGTGAAAAATTGAATGAGACGGACATATAATTCCAGAGTTTTCTCTCTCCAAACAACAGAATACACAAATATTTTCTTGGGTCTATGAAACACTTTTAAGAATATACCATATGGTGGGACACCAGATATGCAGAACACAGGGCACAAACAACTATTATGCATCAAGGAGGGTCCAAGGCACCAAGAGAGACCAGCCTACATGTTTTTATGGTAACTGAACCCTGACCCTGGGCCCATTATAAAATGATGACGGTTGGGAAACTTGAGGTGTCTTACTCTTGAGGGTCTACATGTGTCTGTACATAATGCGTCTCTCTTCTTCCTATCCCTGTCTTGCTTCAATCATTACATTTCCTAAAGCCTAACAGAGTCTCTGATTCGTCTTCTTCTTTTTTTAAAATATGTATTTACTTATTCCCTTTTGTTGCCCTTGTTGTTTTATTGTTGTTGTCGTTATTGGATAGGACAGAGAGAAATGGAGAGAGGAGGGGGAGACAGAGATGGGTAGAGAGAGATAGACACCTGCAGACCTGCTTCACCGGCTGTGAAGCAACTCCCCTGCAGGTAGAGAACTGGGGTCTTGAACTGGGATCCTTATGCTGGTCCTTGCACTCTCTGGTTCTTCTATTACATTCATCTACTACATACATGACCAGAGTTGCTCCAAGAGAGATGCCTAGATGCCTTACTTAGCTTCATCTTAATTCTTGAATTCTTTTTAAAGTAATACCTAAATTAAGAATACATCCAAAAAGATCTGTGTACACATATGTTCTTGGCAGCACAATTTGTAATAGCCAAAACCTGGAAGCAACCCAGGTGTCCAACAACAGATCAGTGGGTGAGCAAGTTGTGGTATATATACACAATGGAATACTACTCAGCTGTAAAAAATGGTGACTTCACCGTTTTCAGCCAATCTTGGATGGACCTTGAAAAAATCATGTTGAGTGAAATAAGTCAGAAACAGAAGGATGAATATGGGATGATCTCACTCTCAGGCCGAAGTTGAAAAACAAGATTAGAAAAGAAAACACAAGTCGAACCTGAAATGGAATTGGAGTATTACACCAAAGTAAAAGACTCTGGGGTGGGTGGGTGGGTGGGGAGAATACAGGTCCATGAAAGATGATGAATGACATAGTGGGGGTTGTATTGTTAAATGGGAATCTGGGGAATGTTATGCATGTTCAAACTATTGTATTTACTGTTGAATGTAAAACATTAATTCCCCAATAAAGAAATAAATTATAAAAAGAAAAAGAATACATCTTCTTGGGCAGGGGTAGATAGCATAATAGTTATGCAAATAGACTTTCATGCCGCAGGGCACCAAAGTCCCAGGTTCAATCCCCTGCACCGCCATAAACCAGAACTAAGCAGTGCTCAGGTTTAAAAAAAAAAAAAAAAGAATTCCTCTCTAATCACGGCTCCTTTCTCATTTTCAAAGACCCTCCATTCCTTTAACTATTTCTGGTATAACTTTTATTTAGAACCCAGGCTTTAACTTAAGCTATAGACTCAGAAACCCTAATTTCCTGTCCCACACACTCTTAGTAGTCACCAAGATCCAAAATTTAACTGAATACTTCCTACTGAATGTATACTTCCACAGTTCTGGACACAATCTCTTCTTATTCAAGTAAAAAAAGCTAGCTCTTAACCTGAGATATAATCTCACAGGCTGCATTTAAGATAATATGCCACTGATACAGACTTAATTTTAACTCTGAGAGCCAACCTCCAAATTAAGCTTCTCATTTTCTTTCACATAAACCATCACAATTTTTTATTTGTTTGTTTTTGTTTTTTTTCCACCAGGGTTATTGCTGGAGCTCAGTGCCAGCACTACGAAATACCCCGCTTCTGGTGATCATTTTTTCCTTTTTTTTTTCCTCTTTTTATTTGACAGAATACAGAAAAACTGAGAGGGGAGGAGGAGAAGGAAAGGGAAAGGGAAAGGGAGAAGGAGAGACCTGCTTCACTGCTCATGTAGCATTCCCCTTGCAGGTGGGGAGCAGGGGCTTGAACCTGCATCTTTGAGCATGGTGATAATCTGTAATTAACCAGATGCACCACCGCCCCGCCCCTAAACAGTTTCCTCATAAGTGGTTTCCCTCACAATGAGCATTTCTCAGTTGATGACCTCAATTCTTTCAGACCTTCAGTTTATTCTTTTTTCTTATTTAAGTTTACTTATTTGATAGGACAGAGAAAAATGGAGGGAGAAAGAGAGGAGGGAGAAAGAGAGAAAGAGAGAGAGAGAGAGAGAGAGAGAGAGAGAGAGAGAGAGAGAGAGAGAGACCGAGACCTGTAGCACTACTTCAACACTTGTGAAGCTTTTCCTCTGCAGGTGGGGACTGGGGGCTTGAACCTGGGTCATCGTGAACGATAATATGTGCACTTAATCAGATGCTCCAGCACCCAGCATCTCAGTTTATTCTCTTAACAAAGATCTGATCATTTTAATCACTGCCACAACACTTTTTCTTAAGAGTAAACGCCAGCGTACACTAAAAACCTTTCAAAAGCTAACACACTACTCTCTCCTATCTAGTTTTCACTTTTTCCCCCACCCTGCTCAAGAAATTCTGAAATAATAGCTATTCCTAGAACACACTGCCACCCCTGTGAACTTTTTGTTTATTCTCCTGTTGAGAACTCCCCAAACTGTCACTGAATTCACTCTCATCTTTTACAAACTCTATTAACATCTTCCTCCTAACCCTCCTAGCCTACTCAAAGCACTATCTTTAGAGAATTCCTAAAGATTTCCATATAAGCCAGGTTCACTAGATGAGAGAGGTAAAGACAAATACCCAGGTTTCCTACTGAGTTTTTTTTTTTTAACCAAAACTAAACAGCTAGTCAAGTGATTAAGAAATTTTTTAAAAGCAACCTCTATCCTTTAAAGTATAAGATTAAGTATTTATTCAACAGTAGTTACTTACTAAGTGTATGGGCTAATGTTCTGAGAGATTTTCACTAAAAGATTTAGCTTTGTAAGGAGCTATTTAAAAACAGCTATTACTTTTCTTTTTCAAAAAGGAATGTATTTATTTAGGCTATGAGTGAGAAAGAGGATAATCCAGTGAGAGGCTACTCTATGTATCTGCCATATGCTACATATGATAGAGCCAGAGATTGAACCTGGGGATCTCTGAGGTCTCAAATAAAGTACAAAAGAAATCATCTAGATAATTCTCCCTCTTCCTGTAGTTTCTCATCTTTGTACTGAATTTGCTATAGTCATCTACTCAGTCATGGGGAAAAGCAGAATATTCAAATAACCTTCAATATTTAATTTTTTAAAATACTTTATTTACTTACTAATGAAAGATTCAAAGAGAAAGAGCAAGAGATAGAGAGACCAGAGCACTGAACAGCTCTAGATTGTGGTGCTGAGGATTGAACCTAGGAATTCAAACCTCAAGTATGAAGTCTTTGGCATAACCACTATGCTGTATATCTAGTACTTTAAAAAATAATCATTATGTTCAGTTTATTTATTTTTAAATTTTATTTATTGTAGACAGCTAGAAATTAAGAGGGGAGGGAGAAAGAGACAGAGAGACATCTGAAGCCCTGCTTCACCACTTGCAAAGCTTTCCCCCCTGCAGGTGGGGGCTGGGGGCTCAAACCCAGGTCCTTGTGCACTGTGACATGTGCACTCAATCAGGTGTGCCATCGCCCAGCCCCTTCAGTTTATTTTTAAGAGGGGAGGAGTAGGTCATAAAGGAGAGGGGGAGGGGGAAGGAAAGGAAGATGGAGAGGGAGAGGGAGAGAGAGAGACAGACAGACAGACATACAGAACTGCTGCGCTTGTGAAGCTTGTCTTGTGAAGCTTGTCTTGTGAAGCTTCCCTTTGCAGGTGGAAAGTGGAGCCTTGACTTCAAGTTCCTTCTTCCTGGTAACATGTGCACTCAACCTGAAGTACTATCATCCAAACCCCTCCCCATCGATATTTGTATGGTTTTCTATTATTTGTGAATTTTTCTCAGTGGCTCTAGAATGCTACAATCGTGGTTTAGTGCAAATAACATAAACATGAATTAAACAGATCCTTTATTACTTTAACATCACATAAATTATTAAAGCAAGTGGTCAACAGTACTATCTATAGAACACTATCCTGAAATGTTGTCTATTTGAGAACTCTTGACTTTGAAACTAAACTTAAAACTAAACATTTCCCTAAAAAGAATTAACTAAAAACCAATGAACATTTAATGAAGTTCAATTAGTTTAATGTAGTATATTCTCTCCTCCCACTCAGTTTATTTTATTCAGTGGTTCTAACCATGTTTTAATGATACAATTTTTTTTATCTCATCTCATGAAAGGTAATAAAAATATATCAACGACTCTTCTTTACTGCTGGTGGGAATGCAAACTGGTGCATTCCTTTGGAAGACAGTATGAAACAAATGAAAATAAAATTACCACTGGACCCCTACAATACCACTCTTGGGCATTTACCCAAAGGACACATAAGAAGCACTTATCCAAAGGAACAAATGCACCTCCATATTTCGAGCTGTATTATTCACAGTGACCAAAGAGTAGCAGCCAAAGGAGTACAGCTAGGAGATATATATATCCATATATATGTCTGTGTCTATGTCTATCTATATTCCATGGATTACTCTGAAATCAAAATGGACAATATTGTGTCCTTTGGGACAAAATGGAACTGGAGGTTATTATGCTTAAAGAAATAAGCAATAGAAATTAATTATCTTAAAATAATCTAATTATTTTAAAAGAAGTAAGATAATTAGAGATTGTGGGTCCTTGCATAAGCAGAGGTCGAGCATGGCACAGGCCATCCAGAGGGGACCCCTGGATGCCTGGGAGGTAAAGGCCTTCTGTCAGTTTCTCCAGGGGCTTTTAACCTTTATGGGTTGAGCAAGAGGGAACCTGCCAAACAGACCCCAGCACCCCTCCTATGAGTCTCCTTCTCCTGCAAAGGCCCACATCCCCTAGGTGCTAGCTGGCGGTTTTCGCTTCTTCATTCTCCAAACTAGCTTGACCACTTACCCATCGGTTACTGGGAAGACCCTCACCATCTCTCCATCCCCTGCTGTCTTGACCATGTAAGGTATCCTTTAACATTCCTGATCATTTAAGGCTAGGCCATAGTCGCCCTAGTCTCTCCCCTACCCCAACCTATAAAAACTCTTGCTTGCCATGCAATAAATGCACTATTCATAGGCAAATATCATGCTGGGGTGATCCTTGGCTTCCTCTCTTGCAGCAATCCGCAGGGAAAGACCCTCTCAGCTTGTACTGGGCCCTGCTGCCCTTTATTTGACCCTTTCAGCCCCCTCCTCTGGTGCGCAACAGAGTGAGTCAGCTGACTCGGTCAGATTGAGAAGCGGGGTCCTCCTCAGTACTCCGACAAGAGATGGTTTCACTTAGGTGCAGTCTAGATAAACATAAACTTGAAAACAAACAAACAAAAAGCCCAAAAGCAAGCAAACCATATCTAAGACTTGTGAAAACTATGGTGGTTATCTTTGGGAAGTGGGAAAGTGGGAACACAGAATTTCGGTGGTGCTTGTGGTATGGATCTATACCCAAGAATCCTACCATCTACATTAAAAAATATATAGGGAGTTCAACAAATGGCTGGCTTTCGTGGACAGATAAATGTCAGTGGCTGTTTTGTATTATGAGAATGGTCTCACTAGATAATTCTTTAATTAAAAAAAAAATTACATCAAGGCAAGAAAATGCCTGGCTCCAGGCACTGGGCTTGGGTACCAACCTCCGCTGCTCTTCGCCATGTTCTCCTGATGGAACAGTCAGACATTCATCCATGTGCCCATGCAGCAACCTGAGGACATCCCCTCCAATCAGATACCCTACAAGAATCAGAAAAATCCATCGTATTTGAATGCCATGATCTGAAGGTGATAGCTGGATAAAGCATCTTTTCCAAGATGTTTTCATATACAGAGAAGGAGAAGTTGAACACAGCTTTAGGTATATGGTCAAAGTTCCAGAGATGGTGTTAACCATCAGTCTGAGCCCGGGATTCCAGACCCTCCATTTCATAAACATGTAAACATGAATAGGTATGTTTTTGAACACTAAGAACACAGGAATAATTTGCAGGAAGCCCTCATGCATTTAAAAAAAATGGCTGTGATCTGGCTCCAGGTCAGTTTGCAAAATGATAAATCTTGACATTATCCTAACTGAGTACCAGTAGCCTAAGTGCAACACATTGAAGAAAACAACCCCTAGGAAATTAGTACATGAAATACAAGGATAAGCTTAAAGCTTAAATGATAGTAGTGTCAGCATTACAAAAAACAATTTGACAGTGAATGCTCTAATCAACAATCAGCTCATTATCACAATTTCAAAGATGATTGTTAATTTTACAGCAAGGGCAAGTGCATTTGAAGAGAAGTATTTTCTTTATTTATTTTTACCTTGGGCTGCTTCACTTCCTGAGCTGATTGGGGCCACACTCCAGAGAGTTTGTTGGAAAGCTGCATCCACATGTAAGCTGCCGTTGCCATAAGACAAGTGCTGCATTAGAGGTAAAATGAGTCATCACTTCAGACTCTGGTTAAGTCTTAACACATAAACGTTTCTGGCAACCGAAACTTAACATTGCATATCTGCAAATGTCCATACACAGCATCAATTTTAGCCTACTCACTCAAACACTGAATTGAGATGGAAAATTTTTTTTTTTCTATTTGTCTTTGGTGTTTTCCACTTTCACTCTAGTAGTGACTAACTGAATTTACTAATCAGAAAACACATAAGCAAATATAATGAAGACAAATGTGTTTGTTTAAAATAAGACATTTTCTTTCTTTTATTATTATTGTTACTTTTTTTTTGGCCACTGGAGAGTTATCACTGTGACTCTGTGCCTGCATTACTCTGTTTCTTATAGTGGCTATATTTTTTTTTAAGCTAGAGAGTGAGAGACAGAAGGAGAAGAGAGAGACAGAGAAGAAAAAAGAGCACTGTTCCACTAATTCTCCCTCTTGTAACCCATTACTCAGACCAGTACTTTGATTCAATTAAAAAAATACATGAAACTATCAAACCTTTACAATCAAAATGGCTTCTTCCCCCACCCCTGCAGGTGAGCCCATGTGGTAGCCAGAGGCTCAAACCTGTATCCTTAAGCATGGTAGTGTGTGGACTCTACCTGGTGAATTACCTTCCAGTTACCTACATTTTTTTTTAATTTAAAGGTTTACTAAGGAACAAAACTACACAGGGAATGAGCACTTATCATTAAAATGAAACTAAAGTTTTCTACATATGACACTGTAACAGTTCTATGACAAATGAAATAGATAAAATCTGTTGGACCAATAGATATCTTAATTATATGGGATCCTTTAGAAACTTGGCAATTTGATATAATAGCCATTAGATGGTGATCTCTCTTAAGAGATATCTTAAACCTGAACAATACATTTCCTTCAGATTTTAGATAGCACAATTTTCAGATTTTCCTTTGTATAAAAAAGAAATGAATTAAAATAATATATTTAATATAACTGAGAGTCATACTTTGTGAATTTTTAAAATAACAAGAAAAGAAAACAATTGTTAATTTTCTTAATACCTTCTTGAATCTTCAACTTAAAACAACCACTTGCTTGTTTCTTTTGAGTCATCGACAGAAACATTACTAGTATTCCTGTAATGATTCTATAACACTTTTCCAATGCTGATAGCAGTTTAAGTTTGGAAAGACTTTGATCATAGATGAAGAATAATCAGAGACAGCTTCAAGTAGGCACATTGATATAGTGCACAGACATTTTAACACCATGAAGCTCTTTTTTAAAAATTGAAATCTAACTATGCTGTCCTCAAATCAACAGTAAAACAGGTTTTTCATTTTCTTCCTCTTTAAATCAAAACCAGAGCATGCATCTCCTGAAAGGCAATACTTTATTTTATTTTTTACCAGGGCACTGCTCAGCTTTGGTTTATTGTGGTACTGGGGATTGAACCTGGATACTTAGAGCCTCAGGTATGAAAATATTTCTGCGCAACCATCATGCCATCTCCTCAGCCCCTATATATGTAATTCTTAACAATAACATTTCCAGTGAGGTTAAAAGTTTACCAGTTGATGCATGAGATTCTGTGATAACTTTCATTCACTCCCTGTTCATCTTAACCAGCTGTGTCAGCCTTTTTACCAACTTTCCTTGTTATTCTTAAACATATCCCCAGCTGAGATTCCTGTATTGAATTAAGTTCTTCCTCAAAGTGTGAAAATTCTATAACTGTTTATAAATATACCATATGCCATCTGCTTTGACACACAGGAAAAATAAATTTCCTTCAAAATAATCACCACACAATGTAATTGATTAGTGTATTTCCTTCCTCCCTATTGTAAGCCATTCCCCACACCGAGTAGTTTGATTCAATAAAAAAGTACATGAAACTTTCAAACCTCTACAATCGAAATAGCAAAAAACTAAAAATACATACTTTGCTATTTCCCAAGCCTTCTCATTTCAGTGACCTGAACCAAAATAATACACACATACATACACACACACACACACACACACACTTAAAATTTACATATGGACTTTTACAAAACCAATAGAAAATAAATCCAAATGCCAATGCTTATATTTTCACTTCTGAATTCAAGTGACACGTTATACCACATTACAACAGATTTGCTAATTTCTCAAGGTTCAGTGAACAATACTGAGTCAAGCACTGTGCTATATATAGAAAGAACACATTCCTCACCCCAGTTCTTGTAAACTAGAAGAAAAAAAAAGTGTGTGTGTGTGTAGGAAAAATGTTGAGTTGTATATTAATGTATTACGTGAATTTTAATCAAAGTGCTACAGGAATTAAGAAGTCATCACACATTAAGCAGCCTCAATGGGCCAGTGTTCATCACAGTTAGCTTTTAAGACTGGTGGCATTTTCACCAGAGACAGACTTTATGTTCAATGAGGGGCTAGAGAAGCCAATAAAATCATTGGGCCTGGGACTCGTGTTAATATATTTAGAGACGCTGAGTCAGGCGGTGGAGCATCTGGTTGAACCCACAGGGTTCAAGCCCCTGCTCCCCCTGGATATATGTAAAGTAAGTAAGTTTAAAAAAACATTAAAAAAGAAACAGTGCCTATTAAGTGAGCCAGTAGCCTGCCCTCATCCAGCTTTTGTAGCCACTTCTTTATCTGAGGGGCTTGGACTTTCTCACAGTTGTTAAGGTGTTGAGTGTCATTTGTTGTCTCCAAACTGGCATTAGGTTTATGGGATCTGGCCTCAAGTCAGGGAGAAAACAGCTGGTCATCATGTTTTTAAAACATCTGTTATTACAAAGAATATTATTGCAAAATAATATCACAATGGACTCAATGTTAAAACTTCAGCTAACTTCTAACAGTCTTTCATTTTTAAGAGATGTGCTTCTTCTATGTATCTGTTATTCTCCTCTGCCCTATATCTCCTCAAGTCAGATAGTCATATTGTGACAAGCCCCATGTGTGATTTGTGTGTGTTAGAATCGGAGAAATATTTATGTATTGGAGCCTAAGGTTTGAGGTGAATGGAGGGAGCAAACCAGTGCCCACAGCCCCTGTGCTGCAACTAGTGGGATGAGACAGTGTTTAATAGTCTAAAATCTATAGTGGTTACATATATCTGCCTCCTGCTAAACTTGCTTTAAACATCTGATATCATCTGTTTTGCTTTAAGAATAGCTCATCTTTGTTTCAGTAATTGAAACTGTTACCATATTCTGAATATTTAATTGCAAAGGCCTGACTAGAGACTGTTATTCAGTTTTCTGTTCGCTGTTCAGGCAGCAAGACTGAAGAGAAGCAGCATCCCAAATAGTTACACCTAGAGAATATTTTCTTCAGAGGACTGGACATCATTCAGATAACTACATGGTATAATGTTATCTTAGTGGTATTTTTAGACTGTTCCCAGCAGACTGGGGTTTTTGTGTATTTTTTTTAAGTTTGCTCATAATTATTATCTCTATAGACTTCTATGACTTGAAAATTGCATTTTAACCTTTCTCCTCTCCACATTATTTTTTCCACAGCTGTCGCTTTTTATTGTCTGAAATATCAGGCCATATTCTGGCGCCACACTTGTCTGCCATTAGCTATCTCAAATTCTGCTCCTGAGTATTTGCTGTTAACTTCAAATATGAAGTGCTGATGTACTTGATGTTCCCATATCTTTAAGTCTGTGGATGCTCTCTGTTCTTTGTCATAACATTTCCTTGAACAGAACCTCTTAGCTGGTCAGGGAGACCCAGGCCATTTCCAAATAGGAGATTCTGCTGTGTTGGTTTAAAAAGATATATTTTAAACATTTACATTGAACACATTAGCATTGTTAACACAGAAACCAAATCCAGTGCATGTACAATATATGGAGTCAGCATCTCTCTGTCTTGTCTCTGTCTTTCTCTTCTATCAATGAGGCCTAGAGCCTGCAAGATGAACCCACTGCTTGTGGAGGCTATTTTTTCCTATTTCCCCCAGCTTTTTTTTTTTTTTTAATTTGAGAGGACACAGAGTAATTGATAGGAAAAGGGGAACCAGAGAGGGAGAATGAAGAGAAACACATGCAGCACTGCTTCATCAAAAGTAAAGCTTTCCCCACACACAGATATAGACAGTTATAGAATCTACAATATTGATGCCCTTGTGAAAATTACTGCATGAGAGATGGATGGTAGCGCAGTGGGTTAAGCGCACATGGTGTGAAGCTCAAGGACAAGCATAAGGATCCTGGTTTGAGCCCCTGGGTCCCCACCTGCAGGGTAGTCGCTTCACAAGTGGTGAAGCAGGTCTGCAGGTATCTTTCATTCCCCCTCTCTATCTTTCCCTCCTCTCTCCACTTTTCTCTGTTCTATCCAACAACAATGACATTAACAACAATAATAACTACAACAAGGGCAACAAAAAGGGAACAAATAAATATTTTTAATTTTTTTTAAAAAAGAAAACTACTACAGTTTCCAATGAAGGGGATGGGACAGAACTCTATATGGAATTATACCCCTATTGTCTTAAGTTTTGTAAATCAATATCGAATCACTAATAAAGTAAAAGAAATAAGAAGAGATGAAACAGAAAACAAAAAACAAAAAACTATGGTGCCCAGAATTCAGTAAATGTTATCCTTTGTACCAAATGAGGCTAGGGCAGCCCCTTCTTAATTCTTTTTTTTTTTTTCATTGTATTTACTTCTTCTAATTTAATTAATTAATTTTTTATTTATATAAAGGAAACATTGACAAAACCATAGGATAAGAGGGGTACAACTCCACACAATTCTCACCACCAGATCTCTGTATCCCATCCCCTCCCCTGATAGCTTTCCTATTCTTTAACCCTCTGGGAGTATGGACCCAGGTTCATTGTGAGATGTCCTTCTTAATTCTTATAGGGCTGGAGAAATAGCTCAGTTGAATAGAGTGCTTGCTTTATCATGTGTGTGACTCAGATATGAGTCTGGCCCCACCACATCAATGGAAGGTACAGTGGTCTCTCCCTCTCCATCTGTCTTCCTGTTTTTCTGTCTCTAAGAAAAGGAAATGAATATCTGGATTCTAGTTGGGCTGGCTAAAATAGCTCACTTGGATAGTGTGCTTTCTTTGCCGTATCTGTGACCAAGATTTTAGGCTGGCCACCATCATGCTATGGTTTTTCTCTCATTTGCATTCTCTCTTCCCCTATTTCTGTGTCTCTATTTGAAATAATCTAATCAGAACAGAAAAGCCCTGATAACATCAAAAACATAAAGTACAATTAAAAAGAAAATTAATTTGGCACCAGGCGGTAGCGCAGCAGGTTAAGTGCAAGTGGCGTGAAGCACAAGGACTGGTATAAGGATCCCGGTTCTAGCCACCAGCTCCCTACCTGCAGGGAGATTGCTTCACATACAGTGAAGCAGGTCTGCAGATGTCTATCTTTCTCTTCTCCTCTCTGTCTCCCCTCCTCTCTCATTTTCTCTCTGTCCTACCCAACAACAACAGTAATAACAACAACAAGGGCAACAAAATGGGGAGGGAATGGCCTCCAGGAGCAGTGGATTCATTGTGCAGGCACCAAGCCCCAACAGTAACCGTGGAGGCAATAATAATAATAATATTTTGAAATGCACCCTTATCTGTAACATTTATTTATTCATTCATCCTTCTTGTAATCAGAGGCAAGTACTTAGGCCTTGTTGATGCAATCAAATTGGTGTATTAAGTCTCTGATTGAATTTTTCTTCTTCTGAGAAAAATGAAGGTCATAGAATAGGTGCTTTTCCCAAATGTAACAGTATGCAATTTCATCACTTGAACTACATAGAAAGAGACTCTAGTTAAATCAATTTAAAATGCTTTGGGTCAGTTCATCTGGAGAGTGTGTCTGCTTTGTCAGACACATGACCCAGGTTTGAATTCAGCCCCCACTGTATAGGAGGAAGATTCAGTGTTACGGTATTTTTTCTTTCTCTTCCACTGTCTCCCTGATTGTGACTGTTTCTATCTTAAAAAAAAAAAAAAAAAAAAGATGGTCCATAGCAATAAAGCTCTGGTAATGATAAAAAAAATAAACAAATAAAATAAAATGCATTGGTTGACTTGATATGTAGCTTAAAAAAAATCCAAGATATTTCTATTTTACTTATCAATATTTATATCCAACTAGAAGCAAATCAGAAGTTTATTTTAAAAAACTGAAATACTGGGAGCCAGGCAGTGGCACACCTGGATAAGTGCTCAGATTAAAGTGCACAAGGACCCAGGTTCAAGCCCCTGGTGCCCACCTGCAGGGGGAAAGCTTCACGAGTGGTGAAGCAGGGCTGCAGATGTCTCTCTGTCTCTCTCCCTCTCTATCTTTCCCCTCCCCTCTCAGTTTCTCTATCTCTATCTGGTAATAAGTAAGTAAATAAATAAATAAAATTAAAACTAATGAAATACCTTCTATCTTCTATTAGAAATTCACAGATAGATGTCGGCAAGATAGCTCACCCTTTCCAAGATGAGATGAAGAAAGTGACTTCACTATCAACCTGATGTGTTTGCAGCTAAATTTCTTCACACAACTATTTGAACTGTATCTGCATCTTTTCATATGAAACATAATAAACATTTATTTAAAATCCATTACAATATATCTATTTCACTCCTTTCCTCCTTTCTCTTAAAATGTTTAACCCATTTAGTTTCCTTTACCATTCTTAATAGCCACAGATTTCCCAGATAAATAAAGTTAATAACACTGTCACTTACTGGCTTTTTTGTGTCATTCATAGAAATAAGAGTGTTTTTTGGATCAAAGCATTTCATCCTCTTAACATCCCTGTAAACTAGGCTCTTTATTATTTACATATTGCAGATGAAGAAATTGTAGACTTTTAAGAAGTTAGGCAATCAAAAGAGGTCAATACGTACAGGAACTATACTAATAAACTAGATGACATATAGTCTATTTTTTTCTTATTCAGAAACTAGGTTATACTAGTTGGCATGTCTATTTCAGTGACCTTTCCCTAACTTACTATTTGCCTTTTCACTTTTACTAGATCCTTTTCAACAAGCATCATAAAGATCATTGAGTCCACCAACATAATACTCTATATGCTCTACTAAGTAACCAAAGAGAAAATGAGATAACAATTGACCACCCTACTTCAAAAAGATCTGTAGCCAAAACTATAACATGTATTTATAACAGGCCCCACACAGTTACATGTATTGGGTTGATTTTCCCATAATTCTTTATGCACAGAAATCGTGCTATTCTTGGTCTTCCTTGGATTTCTACTTGATGCTAAGTCCACAGAGAAAACACTAAAAGCACTGATTTCATTACCAAAAAAATGTGAAATTTTAAGTGTGGTTGGTCACCATAGTTCTTTAGCAAAAACTACTACAAAGGGAACCTCAGTAAATTGTTTAAAATGAAGCCCCAACATTACTGGTGAGTATAATCATTCAATTTATTTATTTATACAGATCACAGGAAAGGAAATTTATGTGCTATTACTATTGCTAATATTTGTAGAGTATTTTTCAATTCAAAACATTTTTAAATTCATTATCTCTGGGCTGGAAGATAGTTATTCTGGCAAGACACTCATTTTACCATGAAGGAGGCCCTGAGTTCAAGCCCCAGCACCACATACAATGGGGCCATGCACACCACCAGAGAACAGTTCCATGGCTGATGAAGTGCTGCTGTGGTGTTTGTCTAGTCTCTCTTTCTCCCTCCCTGTCTCCCTATTTCCCTCCCTCCCTTCCTCTCTCTTCACCATCAGAAATTTCAAAAGAATAAAATAATTGGAACAGAATCAATGGAGTTGTACACAAGGAGACCATATACTGCTAACAATAAATTCCTGATTTCATTGATTTACCACAGTAAACTCAATGCAAAGTAAAATCACCACCATTTTGCAAGTAAAGAAGGCAGGGTTAGGGGAACTAAGAAATTCTCTCAGGCCTTTAGTAGCAGAATTGATGCGAACAACCCTGACCTGTAGCTCCTTTGTCTTCTATTCCTTCAGTGAACAATGATGTCATCCTGTCAAATTCTGCTAAACAGTAGAAAGTACAACTTGTGGGGGTCAGGCAGTAGCGCAGCAGTGGGTTAAGCGCACGTCGCGCAAAGCGCAAGAACCGGCTTAAGGATCCCAGTTTGAGCCCCCAGCTCACCACCTGCAGGGGAGTCGCTTCTCAGGAGGTGAAGCAGGTCTGCAGGTGACTATCTTTCTCTCCCCCTCTATGTCTTCCCCTTCTCTCTCCATTTCTCACTGTCCTATCCAACAAAGAACGATATTAACAACAACAATAATAATAACCACAACAAGGCTACAACAACAAGGGCAACAGAAGGGGGAAAAAAATGGCCTCCAGGAACAGTGGATTCATGGTGCAGGCACCCAAGCCTAGCAATAACCCTGGAGGCAAAAGAAAGAAAGAAAGTACAACTTGTACAGCAAAATCATGCAGTCACACCAGCAAAAAAGCAGTATATCGGATTTATATACTGACAAGTATGTATGGATTACTTTTTTAGCTGTTACCTACTACTGATATTTCCAAGTAAGACTACAACTCAAAATGTGTACCTCCTGATGAAAATGCATCACCTTAACATACACAGGACAGGCACGCAGCAAAGACTAAATCAATATGTACTTGACAGGTTGCCATGCTTCTATTGTCCAAGAAATGTGCATAATGACTATTTCCACCTACATGGGTAAAGAGACAAAAGGAGAGAAATGCTCCAGGCTTCCCGACAGCTATGCAACATTAGGTGCTTCATTTAATTTCATCAGTCCTGCCAGTTACAGGAGGCACTGATTCACTATTTCCATGTCTTCATCATTACTTCTTTCCACAAAGCAAGTGAAACAAAACTGTTCCTCCTCACTGTTTCAAAATCAGAACTAAATGTACAGATAAGGATAACCTGCAAATTCTGCCCTATTTCTATATTTACAAACCAATACACTAGATGACAATCATTTAGCTAATCCTAAATCAAATAACAAAACCAATATTTTTGTTTCTGGCAATGGAAATACACTGCCTATAAACAAGTATATACTTAACTACAACAAAGCTCAATTTTCTTTCTTTTTACTATTGTTTCAGGCATTATACACTATAATGTCCAGGATATTTTATATGGACATTTCTATTTCCTGTGTAAAATAATACCCCATTTCTTTATCCAACCAGTTTTCAAACTTACACAATAATAAAAGTAATATTTTGGTGGTCCGGCAGGTGATGCAGTGGATAAAACACTGGACTCTCAAGCATGAGGTCCTGAGTTCAATCTCCAGCAGCACATGTACCAGAGTGATGCCTGGTTCTTTTTCTTTCTCCTATCTTTCTCATTAATAAATAAATACAATCCTTTAAAAAAAAGTAATATTTTGCACTGGCATCTTTCCCACATATATGAATTTCAATCTTCTTCATGCTTCTTTAGCAAAGAATAAATTTCCTTAAATTAAATATATACTAAGCCCACCACAAAAATTTTAAAACCTTCAGGGATAAAATGCATACTTTTCATCATTTTCCATTTTCAATTGCCTACATTAGGAACATAACATCAAAAGGAAATTTAAACTTAAAAAAAACATTCTATTTATTCTTTAGAACACGCCAAAATTTCCTCATATAACAATTCACTTTTAGCGAGGGAGACAGCAGAGAAGTTATGCAAAATATTTTCATGCTTTAGGCTCAGAGATAACAGGTTCAATCCCAACACCACCATAAACCAGAACCTAGCAGTGCTCTGATAAAATAAAATGAAATTTGCTGTAATAAATATCAGAGTAGCTGACTGCAACTTCATTAGTGAAGTTTTCTTACTACATGTGAAATAAAGTGCAAGAAATTCCACATTTCTGATCCGACTACATTAAACACTATTAGTAAAGCATTCCCCCGTAGTCATTGCCAGTGTTATGCACAAACACATCAAGGACACAAGGGAGACCTGTCTAAATAAACCTGACAAGCCACACTTCCATACTTGTCACATTACTCCTCTACTCTGGGAGTTATTTATAACCCATCAAATAGAGATATGAACTTGTTTCTGAGCAGTTTTCCTTGATAATTAGCAATCTAAACATTAAAGAGATAATTTCACTGATCTGTCATTTATCATACCACCCAGCATATGATCTGATTTTTCCATACTTACCAAGTACCTCTCAGAGGACACACTGACTAAGATAAGATCATCTCCAACTCGTACTTTTTCTCCTTCTGAGCGCTGCTTAGAGGCAGGATGTATAGTCCACCAACAAGCCTCACCTGCAGATTGAAATTTCAACGCAAATAAGTGCTTCCCACTTGCAGATCAATGTTCTTTGCCAGTAAGTCCAAAATAAGAACATTGAATAAGCATTCAAAATCACTCGACTTAAAAGGCAATTGCCCTTTTCCTACAATTTTCAGAAATTTGAAAGTTAGTGACAATCCCTGAGATCTTAAAAACCAAGAGAGTTAGTACAAATTAGCTGAGGATGAAGCATAATGATATCAAAAGATTCTTCTCATAGAGACTGGTTATAACAGCTGGGGAAATTTGGTATGTTTTCCTGCTCTTCAATTGCCATAAAGGGTACTTATTTATGCTATGAAGTACACCAGTCATCCTGCTCTGATATAATTCTTTTATACAATCACATTATTACACTATCACATTGCTCTCAGTAATAACATCTAGTTTTTTTACTTTTTTTTTCTTTTTTTCTTTTCCCCCCATTTTTGTTGCCCTTGTTGCTCTTGATTTGTTGTTGGATAGGACAGAGAGAAATGGAGAGAGGCGGGGAAGACAAAGAGCTAGAGAGAAAGATAAGACACCTGCAGACCTGCTTCACTGCCTGTAAAGCGACTCCCCTACAGGTGGGGAACCGGGGGCTCAAACCGTGATCTGTAGGCCAGTCTTTGCGCTTTGCGCCATGTGCGCTTAAACCGCAGCGCTACCGCCCGACCCCCAGCTGTTTTTTTAATTTTGTTTTTGTTTTTCATTTGGGGTTTTGTAAGATGAGAGTTGCCTTGTAGCAATTTATTTTATTTTTTTGGTAATTTTCCTCCCTTTTTGTTGCCCTTGATTATCGTTGTTGTTACTGTTGTGTAGGTCAGAGAGAAATGGAGAGAGGAGGGGAAGACAGAGGGTGAGAGAAAGACACCTGCAGACCTGCTTCACCGCCTGTGAAGTGAATCCCCTGCAGGTGGGAAGCCGGGGGCTCGAACCGAACCGGGATCCTTATGTTGGTCCTTGTGCTTTGCGCCATGTGCGCTTAACTCGCTCTGCCACCGCCTAGCTCCCGTACTGCAGCAATTTTTAAAACTTTTATTTTTGATATGTTGATTCAAAATGGGCACAAAATGCTGCAACCTAATATACTATGTTGTGGAACTATAAATGCATGCATACATACATGTGTATAGTACATGTTGATATATATGTGTAAGAGAAAAAATGAGATTCTTAGTACAGAACAGTGTATTATAAAAATATTTGTGTATTCATTAAAACAAATAAGGAATAAGTTTAGTTTTAGAACACAAAACTTATTGAGACACCAAATTCAACTCCCATTACTTATGACTGTGATCTAGTGTTCTTTCTCTCTCTCTCTCTCTCTCTCTCACACACACACACACACACACACACACACACACACACATCAAGGCATAAATAATAAGTCTTTCAAAGAAGCAAATACTTCCTTGTAGTATTAGTTAAGCACAAGCCTCATGGAGCACATAGCCATTTCTCACTCTATAATGTTAAAACCTAAAATATAAAGTTAAGTACGCAGCTCAACAATCTATTAGTAATGTCTTCTAGAAACAGAAAATCAATAAAATATTTTATAAATATGTTACACATTCATAATATATAATTTAAATACAGTATCAGAAATATAAAATACAAAATGAGAATAGCATTTCAGTAGTATCTTTGTCTAATAATTACTATTCTGTTCTTTTCCTCAATTTTATTTTTCCCAACATTCTTCCTACTTCTTTACAAATTTTTCAGTAATTTTCTGAATAATAGGAGCTTTGTATATCACAAGGCAATAATTCATAAGTATCTTATAGTCAATATGTAATCTGTACCATGAACTGATTTAATTACACAAACCATAGTCTTACTTGAATGTCACCTGTTGAGTTTCTTTATTCATTCAGTTCATACTTAGTAGAGTTGCAGGAAAGTTTTCATTCATGCACTTAAACACTTATAAAGCATACACTATCTGTTAATCATTGCTTTAGTGGCTGGAGATATATGTTGGTCAACAAGGAAGACAGAATTATCTGCCTTGAAACTTTATTCAAAGCAATGACACAGCAAATGATAAACACCATAAATAATTCAGCTATTCGGAAGAAAGTTGAGCACTATGGGGAAAAGGGAATAGCATAAGGGTATCAGCATGTAGAGTAAGCCAGTGTTTTGTTTTGTTGTTTTGATTATTACATAATCATCCAAACAAATGAAAACAAATTATAAATGATGCAAATTATAAATGAAGTCTTTTACTTCTCTTGAGGGAGAGAACTGAAGGCTTTCTTTTTCACATAACTGTACAGTGTACTGAAGCAAACTGATTGCAAGGATTACAAGAGAGAAACTAAAAAAGAGAGAGAACTAGCTAAGCCCATATAAAAAGGAACTAAAAATCAGAAAAATATAAAAAAATACGTTTTTTTTGGTAATTGAGGATCTTGAAACTTCTTGTAAAAGGGAATGTGTGTACTGTTAAAAAAATAATTAGGTTGGTAAAATAGACTTCTTAGCTTCCATCCAATATACCCTAAAATCGCTATTCCTATCTGCTCTATTCCTTCTGTTCATTAAAAATTTTGTCCTGCTTTATATCTTATTCCATTTTAGCCACCAAGTTGTGGATGCTACTTCAATTTCATCCTGAACTCCCTGGGCTGATGACCTCACCAAGGGGTCTTGGAGCCTCACCTCTCCAGAGCCCTACCCCACCATGCAAAACCAGAAACAGACCTGGGGGTATGGATCAAAATCCATCATTCATGTCCAGCAGAGAAGCAATTACAGTAGCCAGACCGTCCACCTTCTGCAACCCATATATAATTTTGGCCCTTACTCCCAGAGGGGTAAATGTTAGAGAAAGATGACCAGAGTGTTCTGAACTCCAATTGCATCAGGAGGAGGAGTGGGGAGGTGGCAAGGAAGGACACTCAGAAGTATTCAGAAGTAGTAGATGTGACTTTAGAAAGGAAGAGAAGGGGAGTCTGGTGGTAGCTCAGTGGGTTAAGTGCACTTGGCGCAAAGCACAAGGACCAGCATAAGGATCCCGGTTTGAGCCCTGGCTCCCTATCTGCAGAGGGAGTCGATTCACAGGTGGTGTCTATCTTTCTCTCCCTCTCTCTGTCTTCCCCTCCTCTCTTGATTTTTCTCTGTCCTATTCAACAACGACAACAATAATAAATAGAACAATAAAACAAGGGCAACAAAAGGGAATAAATAAATAAAATTAAAAAGAAAAGAAGAGAAGGCAGGATCACAGAAAAAAGGGGGGTATATAAAATATATATACAATTAAATATATATATATGATAGTCAACCTATATTTGTGACCTTGGGAGAATGTGGACACAGAGCTCTGGTGGTGGGAAAGGCACGGAATTATGCACCAGTTATCATTTTGTAAATCAATCTTAAATCACTAATAAAGAACGAAAAAATAATTAGGTTAGTAAGTAATAAGCTTTACTTTAATCAATTTGTTGTTTGTGAAAAATTTAGAGTATAGAAAAGTTTTTTTAAAGCCAGAGGAGGCGAGGGCTAGGCAGTAACGCAGTGGGTTAAGCATACATGGCACCAAGCTCAAAGACTGGCTTAAGGATTATCAGTTCAAGCCCGTGGGGGCGGGGTTCCTGCTTCATAAGCAGTGAAGCAGGGCTGTAGGTGTCTCTCTCTCTCCTCACCTCCAAATTTCTGGCTATCTGTATCCAATAAATAAATAAAGATAATAAAAAGAATTTAAAAAAGAAACCTGAATAAATCCCACTTTACCAACCAAAGAGGCAGCTCAGTGGTGTATCCTTGAACAGGCAAACAGCCCAGAGTTCAGTCTCCAGCACTGCGTATGTCACAGTAATGCTCTGATTCTTTCTCTTATGCACAGATAAATAATATTTTAAAGTCTACGTTCTCCTTATCTGACTTTCTAGAGAGAAATAAATTCATATGTACATGTCTGTGTCAAAAACATGTAAACAGCACCTAGCGGCAGACCACCCAGTAAGGTGTAGGCTCTATTATATAAGTGAGGCCCCAAAGTCAAGCTCAGTGACTTCAGGGAAGCACCATGAGCAACAGGGGAGGCTCTTTGGGAAGTAAAGCAATGCTATGTTGTCTCTCCCCTTCTCTGACTCTTTCTGTAAGTTAGAAATAAATGAAGGGACTGGGAGATGGCTCAGCTGGTTGAGCACACATGTGACAAGACACAAGGATCAAGGTTCAGGGTTTGAGTACCTACTCCCCACCTGCAGAGGGGATGTTTCAGGAGAATTAGAGCAGGTATGCTGGCTTCTATGTCTCTCTCTCTCTCTTTTTCTATCTCCCCCTCCCCTCTCAGTTTCTCTCTGATTTATCTAATAAAATAGAAAGAGAGAAAGAAAGAAAGAGAGAGAGAGAGAGAGAGAAAGAAAGGAAGAAAGAAAGAAAGAAAAGGAATGAAGAAAGAGCCACTGGGAGCAGGATTTGAAGTGCTGGTCCTGAGTCCCAGTGATAACCCAGTGGCAAGGAAAGAAGGAAGGAAGGAAGGAAGGAAGGAAGGAAGGAAGGAAGGAAGGAAGGAAGGCAGGCAGGCAGGCAGGCAGGCAGGCAGGCAGGCAATAAGGAATGAGGAAGGGAGAGATGGAGATGTTGGCACAGGAGTGGTGGTATCACACAGCTCCCAGGGTCACCCACACGCAAAATGTTTATTTGCAAAGATATGTAGCACTTTATACAAACAGCAAATTTAATGGAGACACTTTCTGGCCATTCTACCTGAATGTTGACATTGGTTCAGTAATATTTTTAGAATTAAATATAGTTTGAAGATGAACTATACAGTAATACTTCAAAAACTATGCACATAAATCATGCACATTAACATAATTAAGTCAGTAAGGTGTGAGTTATTCATCTATCCAACCCCATAATAAGAATACAATTTAAAGTCTAGTCTGAACATCCATCTAAATATGGGAATGAACTATCAATAGAAACAATATATACTGATTCCTACTAAAACCCTTCTTAAGCAATTTTCTTTTTTGCTTTTTCCTGATTTCAATTATTCACCTTATATATCTTAACCACATTTCATGGCTTTTTCCACTTCAATCCCTGATTATCTCTCTGAACACAGCTTCATGGTGGATCAGTTTCATTGCTTACCTGTCGTGTCCTCTTGCAAACCAACATCAAAGGCCAGTTTATCAGTAGAAGATCGGGATGTGGACAAGCAGCACAGATACTAGAAGATATAGAATCAGCAGCTGTCACTAAACATGGAAGGTCCTATTCCAGTCTATTTCTGACACATCAATATATCTCTGTAGCTATTAGTTTTATTTATTTTTTTCCCTTCATATATGGATGCTTCTGAGCAAAATCCAAGTTTCTTGTTGTGAGACAGAGTGGCATTTACACAACATTTATTTAGAGCATTAGCTAAAGGAGAGGTGGTCTTTTATCCCGGGTGAAAAGAAGAGGGAGGTGTGTTCTGTCAGTTAAAGAAGATACATAATTAGGAGTGTGACAGTACATCTCTCATATCAAGTGCTATTCAACTTACATGACCTGATTTGACAGTCAGAAATCTTTCTCCCAAACAGAAACTTAAAACCTTCATCTTTGACTTTTGTTTTCATTTTTAAAATCTAACTTTTTAAAAATTTGTCCAGTTGGTTTTCCTGTGTAGCACTAAATGTGTGTTTTATTTAAGAGAATGTGGTAATTTTTAAATACTGACCAGGCAAAACCTAAAAAAATCCAATTAAAGTGTTCTATAATAATTTTCATTAATCATACATTGTAACATACATTTTCTCTCCCACCAATAGCCATAGCAACTGTGAGGTAAATATTATAATTATTCTACAAATGTTAACTAAGCTCCAAAGAGCAGGCCCATTTACTATATCCATCACTTCAACAATGTCTAGGATATGACAGACGCAACATAATATTCTTTGAAAGAATGTCTGTGATACCCAGCTATAATCACAGGTGTAAAGAAGTTCAGTAAGTCCTTTAGGGATGTGATGTGAGGGTAAAATGTGGGACTCTCAAGCAAGAGGTTCTGAGTTTGACCCCCTAGTGTGCATGTGCCAGAGTGATGTTCTGGTTTATTTCTCTCTCTTTCTGTTTCATGTGAAATTCTGTCTCAGGGGGTCAGGAGGTAGTGGAGTAGGTTAAGTGCACGTGGCACAAAGAGCAAGGACCAGAGTAAGGATACGGGTTCGAGCCCCTGGCTCCCCACCTGCAGGGAAGTCGCTTCACAGGCGGTAAAGCAGGTCTGCAGGTGTCTGTCTTTCCCTCCCCCTCTCTGTCTTCCCCTCCTCTCTCTGTCCTATCCAACAAGAATGACATTAACAACAATAATAACCACAACAAGGCTACAACAAGGACAACAAAAAGGGGGAAAAAATGGCCTCCAGGAACAGTGGATTCATGGTGCAGGCACTGAGCCCCAGCATTAACATTGGAGGCAAAAAAAAAAAAAAAAAAAGAAGAAGAAATTCTGTCTCATATGCAACCAGCAAAATATCCATATATTCAAGACTGTCAGAATGCATCAAGAACTTACATCTAGATCTACCTACTATGCCCAGACTCTTATCCTGTCTACTGAATATGTTTTGATTGGGAATGGAAGGCATAATCATAAGCATTTTGGGAGCCTGTTAAGATTATCACAGTTTCTCTAATTCAGTCTATTTATGTAACATAGTGGATTAATAGGAAAGATAAAATTGTTAAAATTTTGCCTATGTTTTTCCAACACTGTCTTCCTATATTTTTTCACTTTATCTTTAAACTTAATTTTTATTATTTGAATAGGCTTTTAAAATTCCATTCACCATACTTTTGATCTATAATTTCACATCAATATCATAAAGGTGATACACAATTTCTGTGTGTTTGGGGACACTAACTACGTTCAGTTATTTGCTTTGGAACAATTTATACATTTTAGGAGTTATTTACTTAAGAGAAATGATTGATTATATTGTGAAGTAGTGAACTAACATAGAGCCATTATAATCAAGATTTAAACAACATGGAAAATTCTTATGCTATGAAAATATGTATGAGCTACACATACAAAATTGATTATACCTTGACTACGTGAAAACATTTTAGAACAAAAATATTGATTTCTTAAAATTCCCAATACTTTTTTCTATAAAAAATTATATTCTTTAATTCCCAAATCTTATATGATATGCATGTTCTTATCATTAGCAAACCATTTTTAAGTGTATAATTATAATGATATTCTTTTAGGAAGAGACAGGCAGAGGAGAGAGAGAAAGAAACCACTGCACTGACACTTCCTTCAGAACCGTGAGGATCAGGCTCAAGTCTGGGTCGCCCACAGGGCGATCATTATGCAAGTGAGCTATTTGACCAGTCTACAGTTAAATTTTTATGTATTTATATAACAAATATAATTATTTAAAACTATATAGCAACTTAAAAATATTTTTATTTATTTTTGATAGAGACAAATTTACAGAGAAAAGAAGGGAGGGAGATAGGGTGAGAAAAAGAGAGACACACACATACCTGCTGCACTGCGTCACTACCTGTGAAGCTTCACCCTGCAGGTGGGGACTAGGGACTTGAACCTGGGTCCTAGCACACTGTAACATGTGCACTCTCCTATATACACCATTTTCTCTAACAATATTTATGATCAAGAAAGAGAAGTCTATGCCTGAAAGAAACCTGATAAATAAGTGGGTGAAAGAAATAGCTAATATTAAAAAAAAAAGAAATAGCTAATATTTACCCAAAAAGCATCTAGTTAGAAGAAAAGTTAGGGTGGCATCGATTACAGAATTCACAAGTAGAGTCTATGTTATATTTCTGTTATCTCTAATGAATAAAACATTTAGGTCTGTTGACTAATGTTATTCTTTAATAAATAAGCTATTTAAAACAAACTCAGAAATAAAGGCTTTCTTATTTGAGGTATCTCACATACTTCTCTTCCCCAAAGTAAGCTATTAAAAAATATTAAAGTAGTAATCACATGATGACAGACTTGAAGGACATCAAATGTTATCATCTTAAAACTCACAAAACTAAACGGTACAGAAATCTGAAAGAACACATACGTTCAAGCTAACGATGCTATGTCTTACACGCACCTGCCAACATTTCCTAACTGGGCATACCCAAAAGCATCCACATGGCAATGTGAAAGAGGGTATCAAAATGAGAACTCACCATGCCACTATAGGAATGGCGCAGCAAGATGGCATGTCCGTAGAGGAGTGTCCGATGACCACTGCCTTGAGCTGACTGCATAGACAGGAGGAAAGCGCAAGAAGAGAAAATCCCACATGAGTTACCTCAATGGACAACATTCTTATATTCTCAAGCAACTTAAATAGAAAATATTAAAACACAAGTTACTGCAGTAAAGCAAGGTGCTGTGGTAAGAGTGATTCAGTCAGGAAAAAAAAAAAAAAACAGCTATAAAGGGAACCTCTACAGAGGAGCTAGCAATCGATCTAGGTCTTGAAGAATGAACATCATTTCAATAAAGACATATTATAATTTTTAAATTTTTTAAAAAATATTTATTTCCTTTTGTTGCCCTTGTGGTTTTATTGTTGTAGTTATTATTTTTTTTCTGATAACCCACTACCTTCGGACCAGCCGTTGTAGTTATTATTGTTGTTGTTATTGATGTTGTTGTTAGGACAGAGAGAAATGGAGAGAGGAGGGGATGACAGAGAGGCGGAGAGAAAGACAGACACCTGCAGACCTGCTTCACCACCTGTGAAGCGACTCCCCTGCAGGTGGGGAGCTGGGGCCTCTAATTGGGATACTTAACTCCGGTCCTTGCACTTTGAGCCACGTGCACTTAACCCACTGCGCTACTGCCTGGCTCCTGAAATATTATAATTTAAAAAATATTTTATTTATTTATTGGCTAGACACAGAAAAAAATCGAGAGGGATAGGGGGAAATAGATAACCATCTGCATCACTGCTTCTCTACTCTTGAAGCTTTCCCCCTGCAGGTGGGGCCCCGAGGATTGAATCCGGGTTCCTATACATAAAAACATGTGTGTTCTATCAGGTTTGCCAGCTCCAAGCCCTGATGTATCATAATTTTCCATTATTTAGGTTCAGTTTCTGATGGTCTGTATCTCCCATTACAATGCAAAATGTGTTCAGCAGGAACTACAATGCTTTGTTTAGCACTGTACCTCTGGTGCCTAGGAAAACGCTTAGTATACAGTAAGGATTTAATTTTTTTGTTATCAATAATTGAGTCTTTCTAAAACTCCAAATTGAACAATTCATCTCCAGGCTTAAAAGCCTCTAATATATTTCCATCTGTTTACAGGGTAGAGTCTAAATTCCTCTGTGTGAAATAGAGGCATGCTTTTCAAATTTTAACCTCCATAGGAATGATTTGGAAAACTTATTAAAACACAGATTCCTAAGCCTTCCCCTAGGAATCTGTTTGAGTAGGTATCAGATAGATATACAGAAGTTTCACTTTGAAAATTGCCCCAAGTGATGTAGTTGTTATTTTTCAGGGAACCACACTTTGAGTAGTACAAGCATAGAGTGTATTCAGTCTCTTACTTGTTGACTCCCCTTTTTTTTTTCCCTCCAGGGTTATTGCTGGGCTCGGTGCCTGCACCATGAATCCACTGCTCCTGGAGGCCATTTTTCCCCCCTTTTGTTGCCCTTGTTGTTGTAGCCTCGCTGTGGTTATTATTATTGCCATTGTTGATGTTGTTCGTTGTTGGATAGGACAGAGAGAAATGGAGAGAATAGGGGAAGACAGAGAGGGGGAGAGAAAGATAGACACCTACAGACCTGCTTCACCGCCTGTGAAGCGACTCCCCTGCAGGTGGGGAGCCGGGGGCTCGAAAGGGATTCTTACGCTGGTCCCTGCACTTTGCGCCACATGCGCTTAACCCATTGCGCCACCGCCCGATCCCCGACTCCCCATTTTTAAACTCCTATGTTCCAAATATGCACAACATCCCTGACTATGTCATGATGCTCTTTCTTGCTGTTGGATTGAAATACAAAGTTTCTTCCTCTGTAGTATAATGCTTTCCTTGGCCTTATAAGCTGTATTTTGAAAGTGGGTTAAAGTGAAGCCATGCTTTTGTGTTCTGGGTGTTGATCTGATCATAGATATACATGATTCATTGATCTGACCACTATTTTTTTATGATTGATTTAATAATGATTGACAAGATTGTCGGACAAGAGGGGTACAATCCCATACAATTCCCTCCAGCATGATATGACCACTAGCCTGCAAGTTCCTTTCTTTCAGTTATCAAACTAAACTCAAAGACAGTGACTTTAACTCTGAGCACAATGTTGAGAATTAGTAAACACTCAGAAGATACTCACTGGCTGAGAAGCTGTATGTGTGACAAGCCAACCCTGATTAGAGGAGGAATGTGAGTAAAGATATTTATGATATTTAAGAGAAAGGAAGGGATGGTGGGATTGTAGTGTTGGGTCACAAAGATAATTTAACAGAATCATAATATTAGATCAGGTGATAAATATCATGGAAAGTCTAGAATGTGGTTGTGTGTGCACCTTTTTCTTTAGGAAAAGGAGGTTCTTAAGGCTTTCAAAAATAATAGTAATGATATTGACTTTAAGGAATGATATTGTCTTTAATAAACACAAAATAAAGTACTATGATGTCAATATTATCATATCATTTTACTACAAGATTTTCACTTTTGTTTCACATAACTTCTTATAGTAACTCTGTCTGCATGTCTTTAAAGCTTTAGAATTCTTTTTTCTTTTTTTCTTCTTTTTTTTCAGAGTCTAGGCTCATGAGAGATTGCACTGCTCTTCTGTGATTACATTTTCATTATGATAGAGAAAGAGACAGGGGGAAAAAGGCAGCAGATGAGCGAGAGACACCACAGCACCAGACTTTCACCTGACACCATGGCACGCCTTTCTTATTGTTTAATTATCTTTATTTATTTACTGGATAGCGACAGTCAGAAATCGAGAGGAAGGGGGGAAGAATGAGAGAGAAAGAGACAGAGAGACACCTGAAGTGTTGCTTTACCACTCACAAAGCTTTCTTCCTTGGTCTTTGGACACTGTAACACATGCACTCAGCCAGATGCACCACCGCCCAGCCCCACCATAGGATTCCAATATGGGTCTGGGCTGAGTGTATGGCGCAGCACTTATCCTAACTGGTGAGCTATCTTTACAATCCTAGGACAATTCTTTGAAAGTATATTAAAAGTATAAGAAAATTGCTTTTAAGACAAATGAAGATCTTTTTCACACGCTGGGAAAGGAAAAAAGCTACTTTGTAATGGATTTCTTCTTCAAGAATGTCCTTATTCTCTTTAATATATTTGATCTACGACCTATCAACGCCCGTGTTCAGCAGGGAAGCAGTTACAGAAGCCAGATCTTCCACCTTCTGCATCCCACAATGACCTTGGGTTAACTCCCAGAGGGTTAAAGAATAGGAAAGCTATCAGGGGAGGGGATGGGATACGGAGTTCTGGTGGTGGGAACTGTGTGGAGTTGTACCCCTCTTATCCTATGGTTTTGTCAATGTTTCTTTTTTTTTTTTTTTAAAGATTTACAAGTCTTTTTTTAATATTTATTTTATTTATTTATTCCCTTTTGTTGCCCTTGTTGTTTTATTGTTGTAGTTACTATTGTTGTCGTAGTTGTTGGATAGGACAGAGAGAAATGGAGAGGGGTGGGGAAGAAAGAGAGGGGGAGAGAAAGATAGACACCGGCAGACCTGCTTCACCGCTTGAGAAGCGACTCCCCTGCAGGTGGGGAGCCGGGGCTCGAACCGGGATCCTCATGCCGGTCCTTGTGCTTTGTGCCACCTGCGCTTAACCTGCTGTGCTACAGCCCGACTCTCCAATGTTTCCTTTTTTATAAATAAATAATATATATATATATATATATATTTGATATAATGTGGTCAAGAAAAAATTATTTTAATTGTGTCACTTTGATAGGAACTTTTTAAATCATTACTGTTGAGGGGCTAATGGTTTGCAATGCAGTTGTTGGCACATGGGTATATTTTCTCATGTCCCCATGAAAGTTCTTTGCAGAACACTCTCAACCAGAGCTTAGGTTCTACATCATCAAGCAACAGGACCTCACGGTTCTCTTCATATCTTCCTTCCCACTCCTTCCTCTGAGTCTTTTGCTTTGCTTTAATACAATACAGTCCAAGTTTTACTTTGTGTTTTCCCTCTCTGTCCTAACTTATTAGTATCCACCGGTAAGTGAGAACATTCAGTATTTCTTCTCTTTTTGGCTTATCTCACTAAGACATCTTCAAGTTCCAACTAAGATGAGGCAAGAGAGGCAACTTCCATTATGTTTAATCACCGAGTAGTATTCTATTGTGTATATATGCCACAGATTTTTTTTTTTTTAGCCACACATCTGTCATTGAACATGTGGGTTATATTCAAGTTGTGCCCATTACAAATTGTTCTGCTATGAACATAGGTATGCAAAGATCTCTTCCCAGAGGTGTTTTTATTTGTTTGCTTATTTGTTTTTATAAATCCCCAGGACAGAAATTACTGGGTCAAGGAGTAGGTCCATTTCTAGTGTTTTGAGAAATCTCCAGATTGATTTCCACAAGGTTTGGACCAATTTATATGTCCATATATATTGACTCTCACTGTGTGTGTGTGTGTGTGTGTGTGTGTGTGTGTGTGTGTGTGTGTGTGTGTGTGTGTGTGTTTTAATTTGGCCAAACATATCAATATTGTTTCTAAATTTTGTACTGCCATTGCTTTCATTTAATTAGAGACACATTTCTGTACTTCTGATGTAGGAACACTGGTACTTTATCCAATAAACACTAGGGTTATTCCTTCAAGATTCTACAAGATGTTGTAGAATTCTACAGTTTTCTCAATTAACTGTGGAATCCTGCTAGAGGAAATTCAATAGGTAAAAGACCCTCCAGCATGGTGATGGATCACAAGCAGCAGTAAAGCAGTAATAATTCAATATTCTGCCATGATGGCCTGTTTTCCCTCAAGTTTTCAAACTTAAATCAATAGGTAACTATATCACTTTGGGACTTTAGCCAGGAACAGCTACATGAGAATAAATCATGGTAATAAAGGGGTCGGGCGGTGGCGCAATGGGTTAAGCGCACGTGGCGCAAAGCGCAGGGACCGGCGTAATGATCCCGGTTCGAGCCCCCGGCTCCCCACCTGCAGGGGAGTCGCTTCACGGGCGGTGAAGCAGGTCTGCAGGTGTCTGTCTTTCCCTCCCCCTCTCTGTCTTCCCCTCCTCTCTCCATTTCTCTCTGTCCTATCCAACAACAAAGCAACGTCAACAATGGCAATAATAACCGCAACGAGGCAGCAACAAAAAGGGGGAAAAATGGCCTCCAGGAGCGGAGGATTCATGGTGCAGGCACCGAGCCCAGCAATAACCCTGGAGGGAAAAAAAAAAAAAATCATGGTAATAGAGCAGCAAGTTCAAGGTTGGCCTGCATTTCAAGAGTACACTTGAGGGAGGTATCAATGTTTTTGAAATTAACATGTTCACTATCTCTTGGAACCCAAATACATGCAAGTATGTCATGTTTGCAATTGTATCAATTATAACAATTAGGAAATTAAATTTTACATAAAAATGAACTTTTTTTTTTGCCTCTAGGGTTATTGCTGGGACTTGGTGCCTGCACTATGAATCCACTGTTCCTGGCTACTATTTTTTCAAAAATTTTTTATAGGACTGAGAGGAACTGAAGGGGGGAAGTGGGAAGATAGGCAGAGAGAAAGACATCTGCAGACCTGCTTGGAAGACTGTGAAGTGACCCACCCTGCAGGTGGGGAGCAGGGGCTTGAACCAGGATCCTTGTGCAGGCCCCAGAACTTTGTACTATGTGCTCTAAACCCAGTGTGCCACCACCCACCATCCCAAAATGAACTTCTAATCTGCATTAAAACATCTAAACTCTGGTCTTTCTGATTCTCCAGTAACTATTATAAAAAGAAACATTCATTCCTATTCATTCAAAACTATGTATTATAAAAATATTGACTGTTATTGGCTGTCTCTGAGAATTACAGTAACTGACTCCATGGATATCCTTATTAAATAGGCTCACAATCTATTTTCTTCAACTGTGAGAATGTGAAATTTCACTGAAAGCATCAAGCATTCAATCAACAACTGCATATTGAATTCCATGTAATCTGTTTCAATATATTTAACATACTAATGAAAAAGAAATTTGAAAACTAGGAGTTTAGTGTATTTAACACCATCCAAGATGACTAATAAGATCCTTTTAGTAAAAATGTGACTTACATAGTTTAACTTCATTGCCTTCCAAACATTTACTCTAAAACGCTAAGGATAAAATAAATAACATTAAGTTGCTCTAAGTTACTCATAACTTTTGCAAAAATATCATTTAATCATGCTTTCTACTCAAGATCCCCATATGGTCCCTTTTATATAACAGAAAACCACTAACCAAATATATATCCTTCAGTATATATATACTTTGTAATTGACACCACACTGTATATATTCAATAAAAGCCCAAATTGAGACTATAAGAGAGAATGTATTTTACTATTCTTTGCTAAATAACGATGTTTTAAAAATAGTATGTTCATAAAATGCAAATAACCAAAGCACCAAAAAAAAAGTGACTTAGGTTCTGTTTCATCCTGAAAATACAAGTTTCAGCCTATCAGACTCCAGGTACCTCCTGGAATAGTTGAACCTGAAGAAAACTTGTCACCAGCACTGGTCGTTCCTGAACCAAGGCCCTGAACTTACTCTTTATGGACTATTGCTCTCTCCTTGACATAATAGGATCTACATGAAGGAATGAAAGGATTGTTGTTTCTTTGTGAGGATAAGGAGTCACAGTTACCATTTCCAAACTACTCACTCTAAATATCTCTGAAGAGATAGAATTCATTAAAAATATATATTACTCAACAAAATTATGACTGTGAAAAAAATGAGTTTAAAGTTGTTTTTTTTTTCCAGAGCAGGGATGGTGGGCCACTAGTATCTTTCATGTAAAAAAAAAAAAGTCCAGGATTCAATCTTCAGCACAGCATAAAATGAAAAAGCTTCTTAATTAAAAAAAAAATGTATCTTTACTTAATAGAACAAAGAGAAATTGAAAGGAAAGAAAGAGACAGAGAGAAACATACAGCACTGTTTCATCACTTGTGAAGTTTCTACCCTACAGCTAGAGACTAGAGGCTTGACCCAGAGCAGCCCTCATACATGGTAAAGTGTGCATTCAACCAGGCATGGCCTCACACAGTCCCCAAAATGAAATAAGTTATTACAGGTTGAGGTGTATAGCTCAGTGGGAGAGAGAGAGAGAGAGATTGGGTTTATTCTCTGGCACCAAAAACTTTTTATTTCTTTTCAGTTTTGAGTAAAAAATAGATTTTTCTAACCCTTGAGAGAAGCAACAGGTCAACATAACACAACAGTGTAAAAGAAATCAATCCGCTGTATAAGTGGACAAAAAAATGCAGAGTAAGTTCAAACAAAATCTAAGCAGCATTGCTTTATGTATTCTAAACAAGCCTCAACTCACTTTTTTTCCTACAAATTATTGTAATGCCAATTTAGCATTATTAGATGTTGCTAAGCACTGAGATTTTCCAGTATGTCTCCAAGTTGTGCAGGTAGAGGACCCATTATACAAGCAAAATATCTGCTATACATGCCTCTGTATCTACATTTAGTATTCAGAATAACACATAGTCACAGGGTTCAATTTGTTCATAGACAAAGCTCCTCTTTGGCTACATTTGACACATTACTGTGTTAAGCTTAAAATGTAGTGGGAGGGGAGCCACCTGATAGCCAGTGGGTTAAGCGCACATTGCACAAAGCTCAAGGACCAGTGTAAGTATCCCAGTTCAAGTCCCCGGCTTCCCACCTGTTGGGGGGTCGCTTCACAAGTGGTGAAGCAGGTCTGCAGGTATCTATCTTTCTCTCCCCCTCTTTGTCTTCCCCTCCTCTCTCGATTTCTCTCTGTCATATGCAACAGCAGTGACAGCAATAACGGAACAAAGATAAACAATAAGCGCAAGGAAAGGAAAAAATAGCCTCCAGGAGCAGTGGATTCATAGTTGAAGCAAAAAAAAAAAAAAAAAAAGGAAGAAAGAGAGAGAGAGAGAGAGAGAGAGAGAATGTAATAGCAGAAAAAGCACAGTACATCAAGCCATAACAATAATAACAAAGATCATACAAAGAACTTTATATGCAAATAAAGACGATTCGTTCTTTTTTCTCTATTGTTTTCAGGGCATTTTTGAATTGTGCTTTATTAATATGTTTGTACTCTGCAATTAGTTATTAACTGGTATTATTGCCATTTAAAATAATTTAAATTGCATATAATTTAATTATAATAATTATAGTACATTATTATTTAATATAATTTAAATTATGTAAAAGATGATATATTTCAGCTTTATGCTTTTATAATAATTTTTCCATCACAAAAATGTATTAATCATTTTAGTACAGTTTTTCTAATTGCAGGTGCTTTCTAGACAAGATATATTTTAGTAACAAATTATACTTTAAAGAAGAATGTTTTTACACTGACATCTATAACATGGCATTTTAGAAGTAAAACAATCAAATCTAAAATGAACTACAATATCGTAGATAATATACTATACTGCTTATACTGAAAACAATGGGTAAGAAAATTTGCATTAGACTTTCTTTTTAGTGTTTAAATATTTAAGTAGAGCAGTTTACAAGTGTCCCTTCAAATACTATAATAAGATTTATTACTGAAAAGTTCTTTCAGGGAGGAATTTATTTTTTACAGTATCTGAGAATGACATAAATTCACAAATTTGAATCACATAACAGGATGGTTATAGTAATTCATGAGAATACTGTCTTCAATATGAAATTAATGTGCCTGAAAATCAATTGCATATTTTCAAGGCAGTCACTTGGCATTGCCTGGCTCACCTGTGATGGGTGTCTTTACCAAAAGGCTCTTGAGGAAATAGGTCAGGCCTATGACAGTATTAACTAAGCACGTAGTGCTAACAAGCAAAAATGTGCTCTGTGACAAGGAAGCACTTGTCCTATTTTAGGAGGTTAAATAATGATTATCCCGGTATGAAAACCAAAGTAAACCATGATTGAAGAGTGAAAGCCTTCATCACTCTTGCCTTTTTAGGCAGTTTATTCTTACTATTTATAACTTACTATACATTTATTTTAAATTACTACACATGCTCTCAACTTAGTCAAATTCTATACTTCCCAAAGTATCCAGTTAAAGTATGAGAACAAGGCGCTGGGTTTCTAGACCTTGAACTTTGAAGCAATCAGAATTTACTTTCATTATTTTAGCGATATCACAGGGGTTAAACATAATTTTCTAGTATCACAAGTTTTTATGAGTATCTGTTCTTGTGAATGAACTTGAGATAATGCCTCCAAACATCCTTCTCCAAGGGGATATAGATGCTGCATGTGTCCGGATGAGGTGAGATGATAAAATGCAACTTTGGTTTTGGAGTCTCTGTTTTGGAAAAAGCTAGATCTTCATCTGCAATATTCTTGACTTTAGGTTCATGATCAGTCAACAATTTCTTCTGCTTTATATCCTTTTTTTTTTTAGTATTTATTTATTCCCTTTTGTTGCCCTTGTTTTTATTGTTGTAGTTATTATCGTTGTTGTTATTGATGTCATCTTGTTGAATAGGGCAGAGAGAAATGGAGAGAGGAGAGAAAGACAGAGAGGGGAGAGAAAGATAGACACCTGCAGACCTGCTTAACGGCTTGTGAAGCCACTCCCCTGCAAGTGGGGAGCCGGGGGCTCAAACCGAGATTCTTATGCCTCCCGACTCCCTCTGCTTTATATTTTAACTAATTTTTAGCCACCAGGTTCCAGATGCTACCATGATACCAACTGGACTTCCCTGGGCAGACGACCCCATCAATGTGTCCTTCTGAAGCCCTGCTGCCCCAGAGCCACGCCCCACTAGAGAAAGAGAGAGACAGGCTGGGAGTATGGATCGACCGGTCAACGCCCATGTTCAGATGGGAAGCAATTATAGAAGCCAGACCTACCACCTTCTGCACCCCACAATGATCCTGGGTCCATACTCTTAAGAGGGATAAAGAATAGGGAGGCTATTGGGGGGGTGGTGGATATGGAGCTCTGGGGGTGGCCATTGTATGGAAATGTAACCCTCTCTTATCCTACAATCTTGTTAATATCTCCATTTTATAAATAAAAATGTTAAAAACTGCAAATTTGGTAAGAAGGAGGGTTTTTTTTTTTTTGTCAAACCCAATTGTGCTTGCATAATACCAGTGTGCTATCTGTAACATCCCAGTCATCTTTCTAACTTAGATAATTTTTATTAGTAGTAGTATTTGTATTACTTATTACAGATTTAATGTAATAGCAATACTATTCCCACTAAAATTGCATATCTGGCATTTTTTGAAATGTTGGAAAATGTTTTTGATAAATGGCTTCAAAGAAGTACTTGATTGTCTTAACCTAACCAAATGGACCAATTCTTAATGTTAACATACAGTTCCAGCAACCAGTAACCAAATGTTTCTGGTTCAGAATCTGTATAGCCTGAATGAAATCTTTTAGCAAAGTAACTCAGTAAGGTGGCATGAAGATTGTGCTTCTTTTCCTCCCAAACAATCTTCTAAATCTACATCCAGAGTTTGGATTTAACACTTTTCAGAAATTAATTCTTTAAAATTTAATTTTGTTGGAATATTAAATTTCATTAAAACTCTACTAAATAATACAAGTTTATCTGCACTTTGCCCCTTAGTTTTTAAGATAAATAAGATCTTTGAACGTTACATAAGAAATGGAGTAAGTTTTTTAAAGGAAATAAAAACTTTCTACTACATAGCCCCCAAAATGATGCCATTTTTTTTCTTCATCTTTCCCCAACATGTTACCTTAAGTAAAACATGATGATGTATTTTACTTTTCTTTATATAAGCTGGCTTCCTTTTAAAACCTTTCCATATGTTTTCTTGAGGGAAAGAAATGAAAAGGGAACAAATTATTTCATATCTCCTTGAGTGAGTAACTGAATAGTAGTTTTCTGGTGCCTCTTCTAATTTCCCAACGTGTGTCTTTTCTATTACATGCAGGCACAAGTGCTTAAATACAAGTAGCACATCCTCACAAAGGAAAAAGCAGGTTTTTTTTTTTTTGTCTTTTTTAGATAGAAAAAGCAAGGCAGAGTGAGAATGAGATAGAGACAGAGAGAGACAGAGAGAGAGAGAGAGATATCACACCACAGCTTCCTTCAGTGAAGTAGGGTCACAGTTTAAACCTGGATCACAGACATGGCAAATCAGTACACAATCCAAGTAAGCTATATTACCAGCCCCACAGTACAAATTCTAAATGGAGTGGCTTTGTCTTAAATTTCTTTTAAATGGAAGAAGTCCCTAACACTAGCTAAATAAAAACTGAACAAATCTGAGGAGACAGAAAGAGAGTTCACAGGGGCCAGGCAGTGGCACACTTGGTTCAGTGTACACCTTCCCAATGCACAAGGGACCCAGTTTGAGCTCCTGCTCCCCACCTTTTCTTTACTTGGGGGGGGACCTCTTCATGAGCAGTGAAGTAGATTTGCAGGTGTCTATCGTTTTTAATTTTTATTATTGGACACAAAAAGAAGTTGAGAGGGAAGGGGGGCTAGAGAGGGAGAAAGAGAGACACTTGTAGTCCTGTGTCACCACTCATAAAACTTTCCTCCAGCAGGTGAGGACCAGGAGCTTGAACCCAGGTCCTTGTGCGCTATGATATGTGCGCTTAATCAGGTATACCGCCACCTGGTCCCCAGGGTCTCTATCTTTCTATCTCCTATCTTCCCTCATCCAAATTCTCTCCGTCTTTTTAAATAAAGTAGAAAGAAAAAAAATGAGAAGATTGCCACCAGGAGCAGTGGATAAGTAGTGCTGACAGCAAACCCCTATGATAACCCCGGTAGCAATGGAAGGAAGGAAGGAAGGAAGGAAGGAAGGAAGGAAGGAAGGAAGGAAGGAAGGAAGGAAGGAAGGAAGGAAACAAGAAAGATAGTTCACCAGATAGGGTGTGTTCCTTGCTATGTGAGAAACCCAGGTGTAGGTTTGAGCCTCAGCACAGGTTGAGGAGGCTCCCATACATTGGTGTCTTGCTCTCTTTCTACGTGTGTGTTTCAAGGAGAAAGTCCACTAGAAGCAGTGAAATGAGAAGTTACAACTTGTAAATATGAATATACATAAACAAATTAACCTACAATACATACAAAAACCTAAGGTCATTGGAATGCTATGTACAATAGCCAAGATTTGGAGATAAACCAAGCGCCCAATTGCACATGAATAGATAAGGGAGTTGTGAGGTTATATACACAATGGAACACCACTTTGTTATACAGAAAGAGGAAATCTTGCTTTTCGCCACAATGTGGATGGAATTGAAGTGATCTGTGCTAAGTGAAGAAGCCAGTAGAAAAAAGAAATAGCAACAACTCTCAATAGTATTTGACACATAAGAAACGAAACAATGGAAAAGACTAGAGGAAACATTTCATTCTCTTCCCTGTGTCTGCAGCCCTGAGAAGGTTACTAAAGGGGGGGGGGGATGTTGTGGACGAACAAAAAATACTGCTGTTCTGCTTCTCATCTGAAATGTCCCTATTCTGGGAAACTGCTGAGCCAGCAGCAGCAGAGTCTTGAAATCAGAAAATAAAATAAAATAAAATACAACATAAAATAACCAGTTTTGCCATGATATGTCATCCATAAAGACCAGAACCCCCTTTGTTCAAGTATGCATTGTTGAAGGAAAGAAGGAGAGAACCAGAGATAAGCTACACAGTATGGTCTTTTCATCTGCAGAAGCTCTTCTTTCTTGTTTTTCTTTTTAATTTAAAATATTTCCTTATTTATTTTAATGAAAGGAAGTACAGAAAGAAAGATAAGAGCAGAGGATCGAACCTCTGACCTCAGAGGATCAAGCATGAAAGTCTGTTGCATAACCATTATGTTGTTTCCCCTGCCAGAAAGAGATCTTCATAAGCCTCAGTTCTTGTGTTAGTCCCACAAACAGATACAGACTGACTTTGCATAATAGAAGGTTGTATTTCAATGCTACATAGGGCATTTTCTCTTTTTCAAGTAGCTAGATGATCCCTATATCTCTGTTGAAAGAAATACATTTCATGACTGTACTGCCTGAATATAACTGAGACTAAAACTTAAGAAAGTTGAGACCAGCACTCAGAGAAATATGCAAAGACCCGGGTTTGAACCCCTAGTCCCCACCTGCAGGGGGAAAGCTTTGCAAGTGGTGAAGTGGTGCTGCAGGTGTCTCTCTGTCTCTCTCCCTAACTCCCCCTTCTTTCTCGACTTATGGCTCTCTCTATTCAATAAAAAAATAAAAAGATAATACAATTTTTTTTTAAATCCTCAGTCTGTGGTCATCATATCACGAATAGATCTTTTTCAATTGCTTTACTGTAGTTATTTCATTTTCAGGCTACAGAGTTGAAAAGGGAAAGAGAGTCCCATGCCCACTGCCGGAGGGAGATTAGAATGGTAAGGTAAGGTGTGCTAACAACATTTGCTTCAAGCAAAAAATCATTAACTACTTGGGAGTCAGGTGGTAGCACAGTGGGTTAAGCACACATGGTGCAAAGCACAAGGACCAACATAAAGTTCCCGGTTCGAGCCCCCGGCTCCCCACCTTCAGGGAAGTGGCTTCACAGGCTGCTGAAGCAGGTCTGCAGGTGTCTATCTTTCTCTCCCCCTCTCTGTCTTCCCCTCCTCTCTCCATTTCTCTCTGTCCTATCCAACAACAATGACATCAATAAAACAAGGGCAACAAAAGGGAATAAAGAAATTAAAAAGTCACAACTACTAAATACCAAGTCTTGTAAAACTTAAAATTATAAGACTCTACTAAAAATTAAATAGGCATATAAGCCTAAGGTTTTATTTAATGGTTAAAATGGTTTAAATTCAAAGAAAAGTATCACACATTCAAAAAGTAAGCTAATATGTATTTTCAAACACATGAGTATTAAATGCATGGTATTAGCTTCAAAGTCTTACCTTCATCATGAATTTCTGTAGGGATAGGAGAAAAAGAGAGAAAATAATAAGTGCATGTTACTTCAAAGACTCATTTGAAGAACTCATCTACTTATAATGACTCCATTGTCCTAAATGGAGTTATATGAGCAATAAACATGATAAAACACATTCACTTTGTTGTCACAAAACATAACGCCAACTACATGCTAGAGAAAAGCTGTAGCAAGCAAAACTTTTTGTAGGATGTCTTTACAACAGTTCTTTCTGTTTCTGTGAAAACATGCTGCTCTACTTTAATGCGTGATTAAATTTACAACAGACCCAAGCACCCGAAAATGTCATAATCTTAAGATTATATTCTGAAAATGCTTCAAACTCTTTATTTCATCCTTCACACAAAAGTCTATGATATAAACAGTAATGCAACTAATTTTTAGTAAAATAATAAATCATAAGCAGGTAATACAGGTCATCAACTTATGTACAATGATGAGTTGCTTATAGTTCATGCAAAACACCAAGAAGCAGTTGCTACATATTGCGAGATGTGGAGTTTTAAAAAGTCACTAAAATTTTTTTAACTTTCTTCTCATGATTTGAACTATAAAAACTATTTTTCTTCATATATATATATATATATATATATATATATATATTCCCTTATTTTTTCTTATATCCACAGTTTCTTTGACTTCTTATTCTAGGAGAGATACACAGATATAAAGGAGTTAAGAAGGAAAATAGTATTATATGTTAAAATGGAGGACTAAATTTAGTTATTTGGAACATGTAAGTCCTACAGAGGAAAAAAGATAAATGAAAGAACAAAAGGGAGGTGGAAGGGAGGGAGGGAGAAAAAGGGAGGGAGGGAGAGAGAGAGAGAGATGTCAAAGAAAACACCAAGGAAAAAAATTTTATTTTTTTATTGCACTAGGGTTATAACTGGTGCTGGATGTCAGCACTATAAATCCACCACTACCAGTGGCCACTTTTTCCTTCCCTCCCTCTCTCCCTACCTCCTTTCCTTCTATTTGATTTGATAGGACAGAGAGAAATTGAGAGGGGAGGAGAAAAATAAAGGAGGAAGGGGAAAGATAGGACCTGTATACCTGCTTCACCTGTTGTGAAGCATCCCCCCTGCAGGTGGAGAGAAGGGACTTGAACCTGGGTCTTGGCGCATGTTAATATGTGCACTTAATAGGAAATAATTTCTGGCACAGACATTTGCCAATACCAGTTGTCTCACTGAAACATATATACATATACAATATGTATATTACGAAGTGACAATTAGACCTTGAATAAATTTTCTTTTTAATGTTATAGTTTTCAGAAAAATTGTAAAGAGTCATTTAATCCTCAGCTTAGAAAATATGTCCTGAACAGAAGTCTGGTGGTGAGAACAATGTGGAAGTATGGCCCTATTAGTTTTAATTTTGCAAATCATTAATAAAAATTTCAAAAAATGGGGAAATGGACATCCTGTGGGCCAGGTGGTGGTGGTGTACCTAGTGGAGTGTACATGTTATAAATATACAAGGAGCCAAGTTGAAGACTCTGGTTCCCACCTGCACAGCAAAAACTTTAAGAAGAGTGAAGCAGTCCTAGAGGTATTTCTCTGTCTCTCTTTTCACTAGAGGTATTTCTTTAAAACTTTAAAACTTTAAGAAGAGTGAAGCAGTCCTAGAGGTATTTCTCTGTCTCTCTTTGCAGTGGGGTGAAATTTAGGGAGGTACATTTGAGTTTTCATATATAATTTATTTACTGGATAGAGACAGAGAGAAATCGACAGGGATAGTGGAAGCTAATGAGGAAAAGAGACACCTGCAGCCCTGCTTCATCACTTGTGAAGTTTCCCTCCTGTAAGTGGGGCCCGGGGGCTTGAACCTTGGTCCTTCAGCATTGTAACATGTGTGCTCAACCAGGTGCTCCACCACCCGGTCCCTTGTCTCTCTTTTCTATCTCCCCTTCTCTCTCAGTTTCTTCCTGTCTCTATTTTAAAATGAGTAAATAAAATATGTTTTTAAAAACTATGTCCTGTTTAGCCACTTTTCAAAAAGCTAGTACCACTATAAGTGATAACAGAAAACATATATTTCCATGCTGAGGTTAATCAGACAAGCATTTGATCACTTTATATATTCTTCAACAAGGAACTAATAAAAAAACCTCATTTTTATATTTAATTCAAAGAAAATCAATCATCTAAATTATATTGGTCTAAAAATTTTGATCATAAGATTTATTTTTTTTTCTTCCTAGGATTTTTTTTATTTTTAAAAATATTTATTTAATTATTTATTACCTTTTGTTGCCTTAGTTGTTTTGTTGTTGTTATTATTGTTGTTGTTGATGTCATAATTGTTGGATAGGACAGAGGGAAATAGAGAGAGGAGGGGAAGACAGAGAGGGGGAGAGAAAGACAGACACCTGCAGACCTGCTTCACTGCTTGTGAAGTGATGCCCCTGCAGGTGAGGAGCCAGAGGCTCGAACCGGGATCCTTAAGCTGGACCCTTGCACTTTGCACCATGTGTGCTTAACTTGCTGCACTACCGCCCGACTCCCCTTCCTAGGTTTCTTTATATGTACTTGGTTATTACAGATTTTATTTCAGAAATATTTTCAACCAGATTTACCAGCTATCTGATAGAACTATTTTAGAATTATGGTATATATTAAAAGTCAAAAAGAGTGACCGGCAGAATGACTGAAGCCACCTATCCGTAACTTCTAAATTCTGTATGACTGAAGCTAGAGCAGTTCACAAAGTAGAGTGGCATGCACATAAGAAAAAATAGAACACATACTGCAAATTAGCAAAGGCTAAAATATTCATCTGTAGAATGACAAAGAAAAACAGATGTAATAAACACACGTTGGTTTCAAGAGATGGTTCAGAATATGAAAGATTTTATGTGTGGCATTGTTGAAATTAACTTTTTGTACATATCACAAACTGGACAATTTGGCTTAAATGCTAATGTTACCAAAGTTATGACATTATAAGATATTCAAAAAGGATCTTTCAAGGACAGGGAAGAAGAAAAAATATATATCCAAACAAAAAGAATAAGTATAGTAATTTGATCTCAAATAGTATGAAAAAGTCAACTGAAAAAAATAATAGCAAAGACTTTAAAGATTGATGAAGTATAGGAAAGAAAAAAGAAATTCATTCAGAAGAGAAACACTGAAGAAAGTATCCCCCATTTAACATTAAAGAACATTAGTTTGGGCAATCGTAGCGCAGCAGGTTAAGCACAGGTGGCACAAAGCACAGAGAATGGCGTAAGGATCCCAGTTCGAGCCCTGTCTCCCCACCTGCAGGGGAGTCGCTTCACAAGCGGTGAAGCAGGTCTGCAGGTGTCTATCTTTCTCTTCTCCTCTCTGTCTTCCCCCTCTTCTCTCCATTTCTCTCTGTCCTATCCAACAACAACCACAATAACAATAACAACTACAACAATAAAACAACAAGGGCAAAAGGGAATAAATAAATAAAATAAATGTTAAAAAAGAATACTAGTTTGATGACAAGGATAATAAGGGACTTAACTACTTTGTGTCACTCTTTAAATTTCTTTAAATAAGAACTAAGATTTCATTAAAGTAGGTATAAAAGGGACCGAGTGGTGGCACACCGGTTTGAAGGCACATGTCACAATGCTCAGGGACAAAAGTTCAAGTACCGGGTCCCCACCAAAAGTTAAGCAGGGCAGCAGATGTATTTCTCTTTCCCTCTCTATCTCCCCCTGCCCTCTAGATTTCTGGCTGTCCCTATCGAATAGATAAAGATAACTTTTAAAAAAAAACTAAAAAAAGAAGGTATAAAAATGGATGACTATAAAAACAACTAGATAGCCCAAGTGCCAGCATGAATTCTAATAATGCTATTTTCTTAGAGGAAAATTTTGTGTAATAATCAATACACAGAAACACAGAGGAAATAAGTTTAGCTCTTAACAGAAAAATTGATAGTGGAAATAACATATATAGTAGTTTAATTACTTTTTTTTACCTCCAGGGTTATCGCTGGGGTTCAGTGCCTGCACTAATAATCCACTGCACCTGGTGGCTATATTTCCCATTTTTTCTAGCCCTTGTTGTTATTGTTGCCATTGTGGTTGTTGGATAGGACAGAGAGAAATGAGAGAGGAGGGGGAGACAGCGAGGGAGAAAGATAGATACCTACAGACCTGCTTGTGAAGGGACACCACTGCAGGTTGGAAGCCGGGGGCTTGAACCAGGATCTTTATAGCGGTCCTTGAGCTTTGCACCATGTGTGCTTAATCCACTGCATTACCGCTGGGTCCCCATTTTTTTCTTTTCTTTTTACCAGAGTACTGTTCAGTTCTATGGTGGCATGTGGGAATTGAACCAGTGACACTGTGGAAATGAAGTCATGAAAGTCTTTTTCCATAATCATTAGGTTATCTCCCCTGCTCTAGTTGAATTACTTTAGAATTGACAGGTCCAGTGAGATTTCAAATGTGAGTAAGAGTAGAGGGTGTAACCCCCAGTTGTGCAGTATAGTATAATAGGGTGGAGATTTTCAATCCTTAATTTTTATTTACTCAGATATAGATGGCTGAGAAAGTCTAATAAATGACAAAAAAAGTGGCATAGTCTTTGATCTGTAAGTATATATGCAACTTGTTCCAGTACATCTAAGAAGTGAAAATAATTTTCTTATCATGTACAAATAAGTATGGGTAGGAAATTAAATGAAAGAACAATTCTGTGTTCTTAAAATTAAAATAAAGATATCTGATAGCAAACAAATAATTACATTCAATTTAGAAATTGCAATTCAAGCAATGTCCCCCCCCCCAATTCCTCTATCACAATTATGCCTTCCAGTTCAACATTGATTTTTAAACTGTTGTTTCAGTTGCATGAAATGACAACTGAAACAAAGGTGTTAACATATGAATTTATCTTAAAAATATGACAAGAACCTTTCTGTCCATAAGAGATAAGAGTATACATGCAATGAAACAGCCCATGACATACTCTTACACCCCTTGTGTGAATGATTATACTGCACCTATTAATATATGCATCTGTCAATGTTTCTTTTGGAGAAATCCACTGGGGAGGTAAAGTTGATTGTCATTGTCTTTTTCATCTAATCAAAATGTTCACATTATGTAAATGAACAGCCTTTTGTTCATTTTAAATGTAATGATATTGACATATCTTGTCTACATAATTACCCAGTTTTCTTTTTTTGTTGTTGTTTTTTTCTGATGATTTTTTTTTATTTTTAAATTTTTTTATTTAAGAAAGGATTAATGAACAAAAACATAAGGTAGGAGGGGTACAACTCCACACAATTCCCACCACCCAATCTCCATAACCCACCCCCTCCCATGATAGCTTTCCCATTCTCTTTTTAATTTTGCTGGGGCCTTACTGCATTGGGCTGATTTTTTTTCCTAAAGGAAAGACAGACAGACAGACAGACACACACACACAACACTGAAGTTTCCTGCAATGGAATGGAAGCTGAGTTTAAACCAGGGTTTTGCATATGGCAAGGTTGACACATTATGCAGGTGAGCTATCATTATCAAGTTTTCTCAGAAGAAAGAAGAAAAACATACGACTCGAATAAGTTGCTCTAAATGCTTCTATTTTATCACAGTGACATATTCATAAATCACTAAGATGCAGGAATTCCTAAAATAGGAAGTAGAAGTGCTATCAGGGTTTTTTTTCATTTTCCAGTCATTTTTTTTTTAAATATCATTTTTATTGGGAGAGTTAATGGTTTACAGTGCAGTCATTAGTGCACTGACACATGGGTACACTTTCTCATCTCCCTGTGAAGGTTCTCTGCAGAATATCCTCACCCACAACCTAAGTCCTTTTACATCATCATGCACTAGCACCCCAAGGTTCTTTTCACAGTCTAACCCTCTCCCTTCTTTCCTGGAGTCCTTTTCTTTGATGGAAAACATCCTTCCCAGTGAAAGTTTGAATTTGTGTTCTCTCTCCCTGTATATATATGTCTGCCTATAAGCGAGATCATTTGGTATTTGTCATTCTCTTCTTGGTTTATCTCACAATAATGTCTTCAAATCCTATCCAAGACGACACAAAGAAGATGACTCTTCCAGTGTTTCTTAAGAAAATCTTTCTCGGGAGTCGGGCTGTAGCGCAACGGGTTAAGCGCAGGGTGGCGCAAAGCACAAGGACCGGCATAAGGATCCCGGTTCAAACCCCGGCTCCCCACCTGCAGGGCAGTCGCTTCACAGGCGGTGAAGCAGGTCTGCAGGTGTCTATCTTTCTCTCCTCCTCTCTGTCTTCCCCTCCTCTCTCCATTTCTCTCTGTCCTATCCAACAACGACAACAACAATAATAAATACAACAATAAAACAACAAGGGCAACATAAGGGAATAAATAAAATAAATATTAAAAAAAAAATTTTTTTAATTTAAGATTAAAAAAAAAAAGAAAATCTTTCTCTGGGGCAGAGTGGTGGTACTAGAGTGCATTTTATTATGCTCAAGGACCCAGGTTCAAGCACCCATTCCCCACCTGCAGGTGAAAAGATTCAGTGTTGCAAGTGTCTCTCTTTCCTTCCCTTTCCTCTCATTTTTCCTGTCTCTGTCCAATAAATAATAAATAATTTAAAATACATAAATTAAAAAGAAAGGCTTTCTTCTCTAAATCAAGTATAGCAAATTTCTTTCTTTTTTTTTCTTCTTTTTTGAAATATTTATTTATTTCCAATTGTTGTCCTTGTTGATTTTCATGGTTGTTGTAGTTGTTGTTATTAATGTAGTTGTTGTTAGATAAAACAGAGAGAAATGGAGAGAGAAGGGGAAGAGGGGGAAAGATAGACACCTGCAGACCTGCTTCACCGCTTGTGAAGGGACCCCCCTTGCAGGTGACACCTGCAGACCTGCTTCACCGCTTGTGAAGGGACCCCCCTTGCAGGTGGAGAGCTGGGGGCTTGAACCGGGATCTTTACGCTGGTCCTTGGCTTTGCGCCACCTGCGCTTAACATACTGCACTACCACCTGACTCCCAGCAAATTTATTTCTACAGAGGATGTACAGATCATTACTATACCTGCTGACAAACATATAAAACCAACCCTATACTCAGATCACTGACTGCATGCAAAAATCATCTATATCAGGATATAGAATATATTGTATATTTCTCAAACATTTCAAATATGAATGAATGTTGGTAACATGAAAGCATTTCATGGAACCTTACATAAAACTTGCAATTGAAAATGCATTATTCTTTTAAACTGCTACTGACTTACTAATATTTGCAAGGCTATTATATTATTACCACCTATTAATAACATAGTATCTTAAAATAGTAAATATATTACTAGACATGATTCAGTCTATAGGAAATGTTTCATATACAACTATATGATTTTTTCCCCATGCCTAACTTTAACTGTACCCAAGGCCTGTAACCCCAGGCCTATACATGAGAAACAAGAGTTATAGAGAACTAGGTGCTGAAAAACTGGGGGCATAGATAGAAGTTAATACAGAATTCCCAAATACTCTCTCTTGAAATGTGCAGAGAAGTGTTTATTTAATGGGCTGATAGTGAAACACAAAAGCTCGAGGAGATACTGGAAATAAGAATAGAGGAAGGAAGGAAGGAAGGAAGGAAGGGAAGGAGAGAGGGAGGGAGGGGAAAAGAGAGCAAGAGAAAAGCAGAGATCTATTGAGAATAACTGATCTTTAATAACATTACCAAGAATTAAGATATCAGAAAATGGATAAAGCACTTTTAAGTTTGATAAATATTCATGACATAATGATCATAAGAGTCTTAACCTAGGGTTGCCAAATACACTCTGTAGACAAGCCAATGTGACAGGGTGTTAAACAGAACACCTGTTTCTGAACAAAGTCATACAAAATACAACCATATTCTAAAGCACTTTGCTAGAACACATAGGTAGGAGGTGGCTGAAAATGTGCTTGTTGTCCTTAGCTGACCCCCAACTGTAGGAGGCTGTCAGAAGCATTTAGAGAATAAAGAGGTTTGTTACAGAGAAGACTTCTTTGTCTTAGAGTCCTGGTTCCTTTCCACTCCAAGCTCAAATCTAGCAAGGGTGGTTTCAATTATAACTGTATGTCCAAGGCCTCGGATACAACAGACTAGTATCTGTCTGCTTATGCCTAGAGATGGAGCAGTAAGAGATAGCTGACATAGCCCAGGTCATGAACAGAATATAGAGCACTGCCAATAAATTAGTGAAAAACCAAAGAACTGTGGCAGCATGAAATTGTCTTCAGTGCTGCCAAGAGACTCTGTTTTGAAGAAGTGATCAATACTGACTAGCATGGGGCCACAGCAAGAGAATCACAGGTCAGAGATATCTTTCTTTCTCTTTCATTTAATATTTCAATTTTATTTAAAAATGTATTTTTTATTCATGAGACAGAGAAATTAAGAAGGGGGCCGTTAAAGAGGGAGAGAGACAGACACCTGCAGATCTGCTTTACCACCCATGAGGCTTTCTCCCTGAAAGTGAGGACCAGGAGTTTGAATTTAGGACCTTGTGTGTGCTTAACCAGGTGTACCACTGCCTGTTTTTTTTTTTTTTTTCTGTTTGTTTGTTTGCTTGATTGGTTCTTTTTAAAATTTTTATTTATAAAATGGAGATATTGACAAGACCAAGCTTTCCTATTCTTTATCCCTCTGGGAGTATGGACCCAGCATCACTATGCGGTGCAGAAAGTGGAAGGTCTGGCTTCTAATAATTGCTTCTTTGCTGGACATGGGCATTAGCAGGTTGACTCATACTCCCAGCCTGTTTCTGTATTTCCCTAGTGGGGCAGGGCTCTGGAGAGGTGGGGTTCCAGGACTCTCTAGGTGAGGTCATTGGCCCAGGGAAGTCAGGCCACATTCCATAGCAGTGCTCCGCTGGCTATGAAGGATTCCTCTTTGCAAGGTGCTTTTATATTGTAGTCAGGGACTCAAACCCAAACAAAGAGCTATTACTTTCTCAACACCAGAAAGCAATCTCCACAATAAAGATTTACAAATCAACCTAGTAAGAATAAATACTGAGGAGGATCAACTCTTATGAAAATAAGATGAACACAGTATGGCAAGTCAAAAGTAGCCAAATGAAGAGGTACAAATGGAATACACACGGGCAATGATAAATGGGAATTCCATTTCTTTATGTATTCTACTTCCAAAGGAATTGAAAGCTTGAAGTTATTTTTAAAAACTAGAGATTTGGATATGGAATCAAATAACGAGATGAGCAAAGATCTCAGAGGACCTTGTTTGGGGATCACTGATATGACAGAGGAGAGGTACAATGTGGCCCCAAAGGTGACATACAGGCCTAGAAATAGGCATTCGTTGTGAAAACAAGAGCAGTATGAACTTGGAATGAAAATGCCAACTCTACACACAGAAGAAAATTGTTTCAAAAGAGAACAGCACAGTTAGTAATAGCCCAGTTATAAAGAAATACAGAAGGACTGAAGACATTTGCCAGGATATAATACAGAAATAGTCATCAAAAATCAGTATATGGTATGGGTCTCATCATCATAGAAAAAGCTAAACTTTCCTTGACTACATTGAGCTAAAAAAGTGAATGAGGAAGAAAAAAAGTCACAAAAAACAGGCCAGACACGAAGTTGATAGGACACACTATTGAAAGAGCAATACAAATATCGCAGGGAAGGAAAAGGAGAATAGGGTCAGCAAAAGTAACAAAGCTAAAAGTCAGTCTTAAGAAAGTTCATCCCAGCAAGTCACATAGCAAAATGAATAATAATAATAATAACAACAACAATAATAATAATACAGTAGTGACTGTTTTATACATGTGAGAAAAAGTGTCGACTGGTGTTGGTAAATTTGAAATTTCCATTCAGCATTATGATTATGGGATATTCAGAACGGAAATGTGATCTATCTCTCTCTCTCTCCAAATGACAAAACTAGGATAAAAGTAAAAGAGCTGGAATATATTACAACATGTCAGAATCTCGATAAGCAAAACTGGCCTCTAGAATCTTCCAAAAACATTATTCATCATGATATTGTCATTCATGTTCACTTTTTAAAATCTTGGCAGTATTTCTTTATAAGACATTGAAACACATAAGAGCTAAGCACTAGAATATTAATATTAAACCGTCATGTTTTTCTGATAAAGGATTTATAACACTGAAAACAATAGCTTTCCTGTGAGCAAGAAGCACATCACAATTAAAAAGCCAGTTGAATATAAACTACACAGTTTTTAGAGTAGAGACTATTTTTAAATATGCCACCTAAGATAAGGCAAAATCAAAAACTACTAAGTACAAACTGGTGAAATATTTTATTCATTATAATACAGCCGTGAATTGGAAATGCTAATAGTACAAGCCACACTAGGAAGCAAAACAAAAATATTAGGGGCAATAGCAAACATGCACTCATTTATATCACAATTTCTGTGTAAATACATGGAAACACATACCCATTTTTCCACATCAACTTGCTGTGGAAAGAAAAAGCCAAAATAAATAATAAGCAAACAAATTAAGTACCTAGCAATGTTTCAACTACTGTCGTTTAAACAAACTGAAATGTGTCCCTGGCACCACAATCAGCTTTCAATTCTAAAGGATAAGAAACAATATGCAAACTTGTAATGAATAACATTTAAATTCCTTACGGGAAAAAAAAAAAATCTTAGTTTGGTTATCAGAACTTTAAGGCAGTAGGAGGAAAATGTAACTAGCACACAAATTAATGATAATGTCAAATCATCAAAAAACAATCCTTTTTTTTTTAAAGAAAAAAATCACACTTATTTAATTTAATTCTCAACCCTAAGAAGTTTCCTGATCTCAGCCCCACTATTCTCCCCCAAAAAGTGTATGGATCTATTTAATAAAAAGCAGTCAATTTAAAAACATAGCATTTAACTATAAATTGCTTATAAAATAAGTATAATATTTCTTATCCAAATATCTCTAGAATTGTATAAAATTTCACAATATAATTAAGTGTATAACTTACAAATGATTATGAAATTATAGAATAATCTATTTTTAAGTGGTATATGTTATTGAAAGTGTGTCAGCCTCATGGTCACGATCTGAATCTTAAAAAATAAGTAAAGATAGTTACATTTAAAGTATAAATTAGAATAAAATTTAAAAAGTCACATGTTAACAAACACCACCTTCTGCAAAGCTTTAAGATGTTGGGAATTCAATCACAATAAAAGCATTTCAACACTGAGGGGCATATTTCATTTCAATAAAAGTTTTTATAGCCATGCTTTTACCTATAGAAAATCTGGTGACTGTACTGTGAGAACTAAAGTTTACTTCAGACTTTGTATGTGGTTAATTTGATTACATTTTTATCTTTGAACATTCATTAATCACCTCAGAAGTTAATGTTACTTAGAAAGAAATCCTGGGCCATCGCCAAGAATCTATATCCCTAGGAAATAAGTTCTATAAAGGAAATAAAATATAAAATACAACATACAGGATGATTATTTTTTAAAGAAATAAAGAAATCTCAACAAATAAATTGTGCACTAGCTCACCTGGTATAGCATGTGCCTTACCAGGTGAAAAGTCCTAAATTTCAACCCAAGTACTGCTGGGAGTTGGGGAGGATAGGAGTGGGGCATTTAAAAGAAAGGAAAGCTCCATGGATAGTAAGCCTCTACTATGATATCTCTCCCTTCCTCTTTCTATCAAATAAAACGAATTCAAAAGTTTGTGATTGGGAGTGCACAATTGAGACCAGGGTCCCATTAAAAAAACAGAGAAGGAGGAGGAGGAAGAGGAGGAGGAGGAGAAGGAAGAAGAGGAGGAGGAGGAGGAAGAGGAGAAGAAGAGGAGGAGGAGGAGGAAGAGGAGAAGGAAGAAGAGGAGGAGGAGGAGGAAGAGGAGAAGAAGAAGGAGGAGGAAGAGGAGGAGAAGGAGAAGTAGCAAGTCTTAGCAAAAAAAAAAAAAAGTCCATCATTTCTTTTTTTTAATATTTTATTTATTTATTTCCTTTTGTTGCCCTTGTAGTTTTATTGTTTTAGTTATTATTGTTGTTGTTACTGACGTCGTCATTGTTGGATAGGACAGAGAGAAATGGAGAGAGGAGGGGAAGACAGAGAGGGGGAGAGAAAGATAGACACCTGCAGACCTGCTTCACCGCCTGTGAAGCGACTACCCTGTAGGTGGGGTACCTGGGACTCGAACCGGTATCCTTAGGCCGGTCCTTGCTCTTTGCTCCATGTGCGCTTAACCTGCTGTGCTACTGCCCGACTCCCCAGTCCTAGCATTCCTTTGTACATATGTACCACATCATTATTTCCCACATTAAATTATTTCCCACATAAATTAAATTACCAATTATTCACACACAAATGCACATAGCAACATCACTGCAAATTTTTTTCATGATAATTTTCTAGAAGGAAAAAAAAAACTTATACATAAGATGAGGAATAGAAAAAAATTAATGATTTATATTAGAAAGACAAATTGTTTCTTAAATAGAAAAATTAGTTAACAGTAATTGCAACAAACTCAAAACAGTTCTAAATATCCAGGGAAAGGTTTAGCAATATCATGTGCTAGGGTAAATTATCAGCTAAGCACACAAGACAAGACAAATGGGTCACAGAATAAAAAGACCAACTAAAATGCAATAAAGTTGTAATTATGCTTAATTGATGCACAGTGATTTCATGACACCTCTTTTATTAATGTTAACAAGAATCATTTCATTAAATGTCTTCAAACAATGAAGAGGAGAATGATTTTATATGGAGCTAATCAAGAAAAGGAAATAGAAAGTTCACAGTAAACGTGATTGATTTTAGTGAGTAAATGATCACTGGATCCATAAAGCATGAATTCCAATAATTTATTATCCATGTATGTGGGAGTGAAAAAATACTGGTTCTATTAAGTTAGAGAAAATAAAGATGTGTACATCTGTTGAAAATTGCATTAAACAATCTATTATATTAAGACTGAAAATAGGGCCAGTGAGATAACTCACAAGGGACTTCCAGGCTCCTACTTTCCCATTTAGCAACTCATCTTCAAGCCCACAGCCCTCAAGACACTGAGGAAAGCTTTAGTGCAGAATAAACTCCCTCTATGTGTGTCTATCCTTTCCCTTACGAAAAAAAAAAGTCAGTCTGGAGTAGTGAAGTTCCAGCAAACAATAATAATAATAATAATAGGAAAGGGCGGGTTCATTAAAAAAACAACTTTCTGTTGAGGGAAATAAAATAACAATTTAAATAGCAACTTGATTTCTTGATTTTCCATAGAAGATTTAAAGTAAGAATACAAAAGGATTCATTTTAAATTAAATTCTTAAAAGAAAAGTGGAACATTTATGTTACATTTGTTTTATTCATATTTTGATATAAAAAATGTGACATGCAAACATGAACTGTTCCATAGTCTAAATACAGTTTGATTTCTTTTCTTTTCTTTTTCTCAAATTACTGAACTTTGTTGTGCTATTCAGATGGATAGTTTCATTAGTATTCAATATATAGGTCACATTGAAACTACTACTATGTGCTAGTCTTACTGTTTACATTTTAAGATATATAAAGTCATTTCAAACTTTCAAAACAAAAATGTCACTTAGTTAATTAACAAATAATGGGCCGAGGGTGGGGGAGATAGCACAAGGATTATGCAAACAGACTCTCATCCTTGAGGCTCCAAAAGTCCCAGGTTCAATCCCCCACACCACCATAAACCAGAGCTGAGCAGTGCTCTGGTCTCTCTCTCTCCCTCTCTCCCTTTCTCTCTCTCTCTCTCTCTCTCTCTCTCTCTCTCTCTCTCTCTCTCTCCCTCTCTCTCTCTCTCTCTGTCTCTCTCTGTCTCTCTCCATCTCTCTCAAAAGTAAATATATAGTGGTCCCAGAGGTGGTGCAGTGGTTAAAGCATTAGACTCTCAAGCATGAGGTCCTGAGTTCAATTGCTGGCAGCATTGTACCAGAGTGATGTCTGGTTCTTTCTCTTTCTCCTCCTATCTTTCTAATAAATAAAATCTTTTTTAAAAAAAAGTAAATACACACACACACACACACAATGGGCTTATGAACAATACCAAGTTAAATATGGACTAAAAATTTCAGTTAAAAAGCGAAAGAACAATGAATTGTGGATTTTGTGTAAGTAAAAGTGGCTTAGTAGAGTGGGCCTTGAAAGTCCCAATTTCAAGACACAGAGAAATGGGGGAAGATACTACAGCACCAAATCTTCGTCCAATGCAATGGGAACATGGTTGCACACATGGCAAAGTAGACACATCATTAACGTGAACTATTTCATCATCCCAGCATAGTAACTCTGAAGGTTTCTTTGAGATCTTTAAATACCATTGTTGGATTTGATGTTTTCTTTAAGTTCTTGTACTGATCCATCATTGTAGGTGATTTTCTCGGTCTTCCCACTATTCCTGATTCTCCAGAATGACTAGGACCGGCAGTTTTCATGTACACTCTACCAGGTGCACCACCACCTGATCCCCTAGTAGCAGTCTTCATTTGAATGTGCCTGGGCAGTGATCAATATTTTGCAGTGACTAGTGTCTTGTCAAGTCCACATCATTATGGTTGCCCTACACCCAAAGCCTGAGATTACATGTGAGATTACATGATGGAGGAAGAAAGAGCAGACTCGGCTATGTGCAGGATAAACTACATGCTTCTCACTGACTCTACTTTCAAGCTCCAGAAACAGAATCTAAATATGGCTGCTTTAAAGTTAACTGTCGCTAGTCCCCTGTAGTTTATAGTTTTTATTTCACTTTTTCCTGCTTCGTAAAGCTATAGGCACAATGTTATAAAATAGAACACCTGGACTGAGCTATGCCAGCTGGGTTACAGTATTAGTGAGAACCAAGTCAGGGAGAAAGGAGTAACCAGAGGTGGGCTCAGTTCTCTCCCTATCTCTGTCTCTCTCCATCTGATTGAAAAAGCGGCCAAGGTTAATAAAAATATGTGTATGTGAATCCCAGCTCTGCAAAAGAAAAAAAAAATTCTTCTCAGTGTGTAGTAAGAGTAGGCATGAACCTGCATTTCTGTTTCTTGGTGAAATAATGTATTTCATATATATCTGGATTTCAATATATACCTTGTTGTTAAGTGTTTGCTCAATTTGTTTAAATCAATTTTCTTTTTGTGAGGTTTTTTTTTTTTTCTTACTTGTTAGTCAGAATTAGTCACATTTTTTTCAATTATCTTCCTCTCATACTGCTTTGCCTCTATGATAATAGCCATCCTTAATCGTAGTACAATTCACAGTCTTATCTTTCATGGAGTTTCATTATCATGAGAAGATTCTCCTAATGAACAGCACCATTTAAAAAGAAGATCAAAGATTTTTCTATTGTTCATCATTGCTGCCTATGTCATAAATCAAGGGACTACTTGGAAGAATGATTTCTTAACTTGTTCTGGTCTACTGCTCTGTGTTAGTAGCATGCTACCTGAGTCACTAAAACATCACAACAAGTTTTCAGAACTGAGAAATATCCAGCAGAGTGCATATTTTACCATGCACAACGACCAGGGTTAGAGCTACCAGCATATTAGGGAAGCATCATACATGGCACGGAGGGAAACGTCATGAATGATAGAGTGGTGCTGTGATGTCTCTCATTCGAACTCTTCCATCCTGCCTGTCTCTGTCTCAAATTTTAAGAAAAGTAAAAACAACATCAGTGGAGTTAAACAGGTATTAGCACCCAGAAAACAATAATAATAATGAGGAGGAATAAGAGAACAAGGAGAAATAGGAGAGGAAGAAGAGGAAGAATTGTTTTGTTATTTGGCAGTTCCAACTTGGCTAATATGTATATCAATTTGTACTATTTTATATGGGTCTACAAATTTCTCTGCACATTAAAATTCCTGAGGTTTACCGCACCCAAGTAAAGGACTCTGGGGTGGGAGGGAGAGTTCAGGTCCTGGAACATGATGGCAGAGGAGGACCTAGGTCAGGATTAGAATGTTATGTGGAAAACTGAGAAATGTTACACATATACCAACTATAACAGTTTACTGTTGAATAAAAACCATTAACCCCCCCAATAAAGAAAAAAATCCTGAGAATCCACTATCTACATAATAATATGGAGATAACTTTCACTATAAAAAAATTCAGCCTGAGTTGAGCTGTAGCGCAGCAGGTTAAGTGCAGGTGGCACAAAGCACTAGGACCAGCGTCAGAATCCCGGTTCAAGCCCCCGGCTCCCCACCTGCAGGTGAGTTGCTTCACAGGCAGTGAAGCAGGTCTGCAGGTGTCTATCTTTCTTTCCCCCTCTCTGTCTTCCCCTCTTCTCTCGATTTCTCTCTGTCCTATCCAACAACAACGACATCAGTAATAACTACAATAATAAAAAAAAAAAACTACAAGGGCAACAAATGGGAATAAATAAATAAATAAATAAATGTTTAAAAAATCAACTTTCAAACAAATGAATACTCTATAGTTAACCCTTCTTTCTTAGTTATCTTAAATTTCTTTCAAAATGTTTTGTGTCTGTGTGTGTGTCACTTCATTACACTAATCTTAAATGACACATTTTGAAATATATATTTTATAACTTTTTTTGCTTCTTAATTACAAATGAAAAAATATATTAAACGATGACTCACTGAATTAACTTTTTAATTCAAATAGTACCCACTCTCACAACTTTTACTGAATCTTAAATTATATGGTGAAAGCACTTATTAGTAGTTATCAATATATGAACTGGTTATTTATTCCCAAATTGAATAAAACATGCCACCAACTTTATATGTACATGGGTTTGGCTTTCTAGTATTATGCTAAGGATTTCTACAATGATAGGCATGCCAAGTCTTAGTCTATAAATTTATTTTTATTTCCACTAGGGTTATTGCTGGTGCTCACTATGAATTTACTGCTCCCGGCAGCCATTGTTCGCTTTTTATTTTACTTTTTTTTAATTTTTATTTTACTAAATAGGACAGAAATTGAAAGTGGTGTGGGAGGGAGAGAGGGAGAGTATAGCCTTTTTTCTTACAAAGTCTTTTATTTATTTATTTATTTGCCTCCAGGTTTACTGCTGGGGCTCAGTGCCTACACTAAGAATGGTCTCCTGAAGACCATTTTTTCACATTTTGTTATCCTTGTTGTCCTTATTGTTATTGTTGTCATTGATGTTGTTGTTGTTGGATAAGACAGAGAGAAATCAAGAGACAGGAGGGGACACAGAGAAGGGGAGAGAAAGACAAGACACCTGTAGCCCTGCTTCATCGCTTTTGAAGTGACTCCCCTGCAGGTGGGGAGCTGGGGGCTCCAACTGGGATCCTTATGCAGTCCTTGCCCTTTGCGCCATGTGCACTTAACCCACTGAGTTACTGCCCAACCTCCTTACAAAGTCTTTTTTATGGTTTAGGAAGAGGGCTATGATAGCTTTAATATTTAGTTTAGTAATGTCCTTAGAGAGTTTAAGATCGACATTAGTATTCCGTTTAATGTTTGAGAGAACTGTTAAGTGATGTAATCCATTCATGTCCTCTAATATCTATAAGATAGTTCATATTTGGGAGTCGGGCAGTGGCTCAGCGAGTTAAGCTCACATGGTGCAAAGCGCAAGGACAGGAAGAAGGATCCTGGTTCAAGGCCCTGGCTCCCCACCTGCAGAGGAGTCGCTTCACAAGCGGTGAAGTAGGTCCTGCTGCAGGTGTCTATCTTTCTCTCCCAGTCTCTGTCTGTCTTCCCCTCCTTTCTCCATTTCTCTCTGTCCTATCCAACAACGACATCAATAACCACAACAATGTTAAACAACAAGGGCAACAAAAGGGAAAATAAATATTTTAAATAAATAAATAAAGATAGTTCATATTTCTTATCCGTGTGAGGACAGGCAAATTATTGTTCTAAAATTATTCTAAGACATTCTACTCTCATTGGAATAAAGTATTTCACAATGTTCTTTATTATCTTTTAATTGCCGAAAAGCTGTGCAGTGATTTCCTCCCCCTAATATTGTTGATTTTATATTCACTCTTTTTTGTATTATTTACTCTTGATAAAGCTTTATCAGTTTAATTAGTGTTTTCAAAGAAGTTAACTCTTAGAATTAATGATTCCTGTTACTTTCTAATTCATTAATTTTGATTTCTTTAGTTATTGTTCCACATACTTGGAGTATAGTATTTTGGTTTTAATGTCTTTTTGAGATGGCTAGATAGTTGTTTATATGTATATATTTCTTATATGAAAATTTTAACTATATCAACAATTTTACATATTTTGTAATTATGTCACCTTAAATATTTTATTATTTGTCATTATTACTAACTCTCTCCTAGACATTGACTTTTTAAAATTTTTTATATATATTTTTTAATTTTTATTTATTTATTCCCTTTTGTTGCCCTTATTGTTTTATTGTTGTAGTTATTATTGTTGTTGTCGTCATTGTTGGATAGGACAGAGAGAAATGGAGAGAGGAGGGGAAGACAGAGAGGAGGAGAGAAAGACAGACACCTGCAGACCTGCTTCACCGCCTGTGAAGCGACTCCCCTGCAGGTGGGGAGCCGGGGTTCGAACCGGGATCCTTATGCCGGTCCTTGTGCTTTGCGCCACCTGCGCTTAACCTGCTGCGCTACAGCCCGACTCCTCTTTTTAAAATCTTTATTCATTAATTAATTTACTTATCATTGAATAGACAGAAATTGAGAGGGAAAAGGAGACAGAAAGGAAGAGAGATGAGAGACCTGCAACCCTGCTCACCAATCATGAAAATTTCCCTCTGCAGGTGGGGACTAGGAACTTGAACCTGGGTCCTTTTTTTTTTTTTTTTTTTAACTAGAACACTGCTTAGTTCTGATTCTGGGACCTGGTAGTCTTAAGCATGAAAGTCTTTTACATAAGCATTATGCAACATCGCATATCACTGCTGATCACATTTATTTGCTTATTTTAACACTTACTGTGAGAGATTGCAGTTCATATACTGTTGATTAGCTGAATTTCCCCATATTTTTGTTTGTATAAACCTAAGAACTGTATCACCCAATTCATATAAATTATGAATCTTTTTTTTCTCATAAGTCTCCATCATAATGAATTGCTTATCTTTATTTCTACCAATACTTCTTGTCTCGATCAACTTACTAATAATATCATCTTCCTTTTGATTCATGTTTGTATATAATTTTGCCTATTATATTCACCCATTGTGTAAGGCATTAAAATGTCTCTGGTAAATTATATGTAATTATTGTTTAATCAAGTTGCCTAGCCTACAGATAATAAAAGGACTACTGAGTCCACTTATATTTAGTTTGTTATTGAAATATGAATTTATATTGAATATATTGTTTGCATTCTAATTATCTTATGTTCATTCCAATACCTATATTTCAATAACAACATACCATAAAGTTTACATTTAAAATGCATGGTTCCATTTTTTTTGATGTACTCAAAAAGTAAATTATATATAAATTACAGTGAATATGTATACATAAATTATATATAAACTATATATAAATTATAGTGAATGATCACTATAATTTATAATTTCCTAGCCAACTGAACTTAAAATATTCTTATATTTTAACATTGTTTATATATTTTACATGAATAAAATACTCTGATAATTCCACTTTCACCCTGGATATTGATTTCTTTTTATCATTCTTTAATACTACCCAAAAGATTATCAATATAGCCCTATTTCATAATCTTACACTAATTGCTAGTTTTATCTTTTCCAGGAAAAGTTAGGCTTTGAACCCATTTATCAACTTTGTTACCAACCATCTGTTGTACTATTATCATACAATTCAACTGTTTATCTATTAAAGTGACAGAAGATATGAATGACTGCTTTTTATTAAATATGAATAACTAACATTTAACACCATAATTACTCTTAGTCTTCCCCCCCCCCCACAAACACACAGTTACTTTCTTTCTCTAAGGTATCATTTCCTTTGATCTGAAGAACTCTACCTTCTCTATCCAAGTTAGCTCAATTACACCTATCTGGAAATGCTTATCACCTTGGCTTTTCAAAATGTATTTATTCAAAAGAAAAAGCAGGGGGCAACAGGAGATGAACTTGCATAAACACTGGTCTAATGTAGCAGATACTGGGACTAAAAATGAAGAAGAGCAGGGGATGAAACAAACTTTGGAAGGGGACAGTGTCACACCTGGTAAAGTACAGGCATTACCATGTAGGAGGGAATCTTCATTAAAAAACAAACAAACAAAAAACTTACAGGGGCCGGACAGTGTACCAAGTGTCAGGACCTGCACAATCATCCCTGTTAGAGCCCTCCCCTCCCATCCGACACACCATCTGCATGGGAATCTCTTCACAAGCAGTGAAACAGGTCTGCAGGTGTCTTTCTCTCTTCCACTTTATCTCCCCCTCCACTGTCAATTTACCTCTTTCTATCAAAAAAAAAAAAAGACAAATAAATAAATCCAAAAAATGGCCACAGGAGCAGTGGATTTGTAGTGCTGGCTCCGAGCCTCAGCGATAACCCTGTAGGTGAAAGAAAGAAAGAGAGAGAGAGAGAGAGAGAAAGTAAGGAAGGGAGGGAGGGAGGGAGAGAGGAAGGAATAAGGAAGGAAGGAAGGAAGGAAGGAAGGAAGGGAGGAAGGGAGGAAGGGAGGAAGGGAGGAAGGGAGGAAGGGAGGAAAGAAGGAAGGAAGGAAGGAAGGGAGGGAGGGAGAAAGGAAGGGAGGGAGGGAGGAAGGAAGGAATGGAGGGGGAGAGAGAGAGAAAGAATGCATTAGGAAAGATTTCCTGGGTACAAGAAGAGGAGGGGATGAAATGAATGAAAAATCTGGGAGTCAGGTGGTAGCGCAGCAGGTTAAGCGCACGTGGCGCTTTGCGCTACAGACCAGCATAAGGATCCCGGTTCAAGCCCCCGGCTCCCCACCTGCAGGGGAGTCGCTTCACATGCGGTGACGTGTCTTTCTCTCCCCTTCTCTGTCTTCCCCTCCTCCCTCGATTTCTCTCTGTCCTATCCAACAACAACAATAATAATAATAACCACAACAATGATAAAAACAACAAAGGCAACAAAAGGGGCAAAAATGGTCTCCAGCAGCAGTGGATTCCTGGTGCAGGCACTGAGCTGGGGCAATAACCCTAGAGGCAAAATAAATAAATGTTGGTCTGCTTCTAAGTTCTGCTTCTAAGACCCCTTCTGTTGCATTGCTTGAGGCTGTGGTCTATTTACATCATCATTGTTTTCACTGGTTTAATCCCCACTGCTTCACAGCTATTTTCCTTCTCCCCACCCCTATCCTACCTACTTCCTCTTCCTGACACTTCTACCTCAAGAGACATAAAAGGGCAGGGCTTTCTAATGAAGAAAGATTAGATTAGAAGAGATTAGATTGTTGAACTGCCTCCCTGCTCCTCAATAAAGACTGAACTGCTTCCCAGCTCAGCCATGAGTCCCTGGTTGTCTCTCTACTGCCCCGGCAAATAAATAAATAAATAAATAAATAAATAAATGAATAAATGAATGAAAAATCTCTGCATCTGAGTGGCGGGCTCTGATGGTAGCCAACCTGCTCTCACCTTTATTGTCAACACATCGATGGATTTTGCTTGTGTCACACCCAGTTTGAAACTGATAAATGCTGGGTACTGCAGCCTGTGCAGGTGTGGTAGGAATCGGCCTATTAATGTAAAGTAAACGTAACTCCCTGAACTCCAAAAAAAAAAAAAAAAGAAGAAGAAAGAAAGAAAGAAGAGAAAAAAAAGAGAGAGGGGAAGAAAGAAATAGTACAAACAAGTCCTAAATGTTGGAGAAATCAATAAATATAAGAAGACAAGCATCTCTGGGCCGGGTGGTGGAACTACTACTTTGTATATAAAATTAATTTTAAGAGAAAAATACTCACTTCATTAACTTGGTATAACAGGTGAATTAAGTCACAAAGTTTGGTTTAGAAAATCGCTGAATTATACCTTTAGTTTAATTTCCTGTCTACTTTATACGTTCCTATTAATCAGACAAACCACTAATATTGTGGGGATCTGTCAAACAATGGAGCACACTTAACTAGAATAATAAATTTAGCAATTTTCAGCACTCATATATGCAACTTAATTCAGGGAAGGCTTTTAGAATTTTCATTTGAAAGTTTTAAACATTTCTTTCAGGCCATAGAAAAAGATAACTGCCTCTTAAATTGTTCCTATTTTAGAATATGCATAGTTCCTGTAATACTATTTAAATTCCTTTCCAAATTAACCCAAATTCTCACACTTTTAATCAAATTTAGCAATACTTCCTATTCCTAAGCACAGAGTATGTCAAAAAGACTCTTGCATAAGCTTTAATGTTAACAAATTCAAATAAATGGGCCATAAGGAAATAATGTAGGCGCTCTATCACATATGAATTACCAAATTGGAATAAATGCCACAAGTAACTTCATTTGAGAAAATAAATAATCAAAAGAATTAGCCATATTTGAGAGGGGGGAAAGGTAATGAGGTACAACTAGTCCTATTAAATATTTAGAACATTTCTAAAATACAGTGCTTCAAACAGTGATGTTTCAGCACAGAAACAGACAGACATGTGTCACGGATTATTCAGCTTAGAAAACACTTCTCTTGGGGTCTGGCGGTGGCATACCAGGTTAAGCATACATAGTAATGACCTGCAGCACAAGGACCTGGTTCCAGTCCCTGACCACTCTCCCCTTCCCCACCCCGCTCACTTCACAAGTGGGAAAGTAGGCTTATCGATGTCTATCTTTCTCTCCCTTCTCTATCTTCCCCTCTCCTCTCAATTTCTCTTTGTCCTAGCCAATAAAATTGGGGGGAGGGGTGGCCACAGGAGCAGTGGATTTGTACTGCAGGCACCAAGCCCCAGTAATAATCCTGGAGGTAATAATAATACAATCTGGATATGCAATCTACAATATACAATGTACAATATACAATTTAATATATAACTAAAAAGGCATTGTCATAAATAAAGAAGGAAATAATCAGTCATCAATAATGATGGGTTTATTGGTAAGCTTTTGGAGAAAATCAATGAACGTTAAGTAAATTTTAGATGGATCTACTATGAATAGTACTCTTATGTAAACTCCCAATTATTTACTATAAAAAAAGAGATGGTGGGGGGCCGTGTATAAGGACTCAAGAGAGGAGCACTCACTCCCACCTGTAGCTGGAACACTTAACTAGTGGTAAAGCAGGTCTGCAAGGTGTTTATCTTGCTAATCCCTCTCTATCTCCCACTCCCCTTGCAAATTCTCTCTGTCCTATGGACTAAAAATGAGGGGGAAAGAGGGTTAGTAAAATGGCTATGGGGAGTGGTGGATTCATAGTGTGGGCACTGAGGCCCTGTGATAACCCTGGAGAGAAGAACAGAAAAGAAAGAGAGAGAGAGACAGAGAGAGAGAGAGAGACGATGGGGCCAGGCACTAGGACAACTGGTTGAGCATACACTTTACCATGAGCAAGGACCCAGGTTCAAACCCAGGTCTCCATCTACAGGAAGATAGCTTTACAAGCAGTGAGGGTCGCAGATGTCTCTTTCTCCCACTCTATCTTTCCCTCTCCTCTCAATTTCTCTCTGCCCACTGACACACTTTAATGATGACCCTTTTGGTCACCACCAGGCCATAACATCATCTAGGGCCCTTGTCAGGGAATCCTGAGATTTACACATAAATATGATGGGCCTAGACTCCTAACAGATCCTTCTATCCATGATCACTGGTCATCTCCATCAGGAACACCACCATAAACTCTCTTGTGGGCCTCTACTGGACCTTGCACTCAATGTAGAACAATGGCAGAAACTGCCTCACTCTCCAAAGGGAAACTGTGTCAACATACTCTGCCACTCGAGGAAGACTGATGCTGGAATGAGTGCAGCCTAGACTGTAACTAGCTGTGACCATGGACTGTGAGCTCAGAATGACAGAGATGCAGAGATCACACAGGCTCCTGTGCTAAATATGAATAGACATGGACCATGGTCATGATCGACAGGATTTTTTTTTTTTCCTTTCTTTTTTTTTTCAGTTAGCAGTATTTATATACTTTTCTCATATTTGGGAACTACTCTCTGCCCTGATCCAGCTTTCTAGTCCTATTACCAACTCTGACACTATCTTCCCAGACAATATGTTTAGCTAACCTGTGTGTTAGCTATCAGACACAGGCAAAATTTAGTAAATTCATGGGTCCTTTGGAATATACCTAAAATAGACTTCCTAGCTTCTTACAACATGAAGACCCCAAATATCAGCTCTATTCTTACCTTTAGGTTCCTGATTATTAAACAATTTGTCCTGCTTTATATCTTAATGCTCTTCAGCCATGAAGCTGCAGATGCTACCATGATACCATCATGACTTCCCTGAGGAGACAACCTCAACAATGTGTCCTGGAACCCCACCTCCCCAGAGTCCTGCCCCACTAGGAAAAGACAGAAACAGGCTGGTGCTATGGATCGACCTGCCAATGCCCATGTCCAACAGAGAAGCAATTATAGAAGCCAGATACCCCACCTTCTGCAACCCATAATGATCCTGAGTCCATACTCCCAGAGGGATAAAGAATAGAAAACCTCCCAATGGAGGGGATGGGATGTGAAACTCTGGTGATAAGATGTATGGAATTGCACCCCTCTTATCCTACCACCTTGTCAATCATTATTTTTTAAAATTTCTTTATTGGGGAATTAATGTTTTATATTCGACAGTAAATACAATAGTTTGTACATGCATAACATTTCCCAGTTTACCATATAACAATACAACCGGTTAAGCGCATGTGGCACAAAGCGCAAGGACTGGAATAAGGATCCCAGTTCGAGCCTCTGGCTCCTCACCTGAAGGGGAGTTGCTTCAAAGGCAGTGAAGCAGTTCTACATGTATCTGTCTCTCCCCCTCTCTGTCTCCTCTCTCCATTTCTCTCTGTCCTATCCAACAATGACGACATCAACAATAATAACTACAACAAAAATAAAAACAACAAGGGCAACAAAAAGGAAATAAATAAATAAATATTTTTTAAAAAACACACAATACAACCCCCAGTAGGTCCTCTGTCATCCTTTTTGGACCTGTATTCTCCCTCCACCCACCCCAGAGTCTTTTTACATTGGTGCAATACGCCAATTCCAGTTCAGGTTCTACTTGTGTTTTCTCTTCTGATCTTGTTTTCAACTTCTGCCTGAGAGTGAGATCATCCCATATTCATCCTTCTGTTTCTGACTTACTTCACTTAACATGAATTTTTCATGGTCCATCCAAGATCGGCTGAAAATGGTGAAGTTACCATTTTTTATAGCTGAGTAGTATTCCATTGCGTATATAGACCACAACTTGCTCAGCCACTCATCTGTTTGGTTGTTGGAACATCTTGGGTTGCTTCCAGATTTTGGCTATTACAAATTGTGCTGCCAAGAACATATGTGTACACAGATATTTTTGGATGGGTGTGTTGGGTTCCTTAGGATATATCCCCAGGAGAGGAATTGCAGGATCATAGGGTAGGTCCATTTCTAGCCTTCTGAGAGTTCTCCAGACTGTTCTCCACAGAGGTTGGACCAACTGACATTCCCACCAGCAGTGCAAGAGGGTTCCTTTGACCCCACAACCTCTCCAGCATTTGCTGCTATTACCTTTTCTGATGTATGACATTCTCACAGGAGTGAAGTGGTATCCCACTGTTGTCTTTATTTGCATTTCTCTGCAAATCAAAGACTTGGAATATTTTTTTATGTGTTTCTTGGCATTTTGGATCTCTTCGGCAGTGAATATTCTGTCCATGTCCACTACCCATTTTTGGATGGGGTTATTAGTTTTCTTGTTGTTGAGTTTGGCAAGCTCTTTATGTAATTTGGTTATTAGCTTCTTGTCTGATGTATAGCATACAAAGATCTCCCAATTTGTGAGGGGTCTCTTGGTTTGAGTAGTGTTTCTTTTGCTGTGCAGAAGCTTTTTCATTTGATGTAGTCCCATAGGTTTATGCTTGCCTTAGTCTTCTTTGTAACTGGATTCTTTTCATTGAAGATGTCTTTAAAATTTATGCGGAAAAGAGTTCTGCCAATATTTTCCTCTAAGTATCTGATAGTTTCTGGTCTAACATTCAAGTCCTTGATCCACTTGGAATTTACTTTTGTATTTGGTGAAATATAGTGGTTGTTTCATTCTTCTGCATGTTTCAAGCCATTTTTTCCAACACCATTTGTTGAAGAGTCTCTGCTTTCTCAATTTAAAAGTCTGGGCACCTTTGTCATAGATTAGATGTCCATAGGTGGGGGGGCTGACTTCTGGGCTCTCAATTCTATTCCACAGGTCAGTGTGTCTATTCATGTTGCAACACCAAGCAGTTTTGATGACAATGGCCCTATAATACAATTTGAGATCTGGGAGTGTGATGCCTTCAGTTCTGTTCTTTCTTCTCAAGATTGTTTTGGCAATTCTAGGTCTTTTCTGGTTCCAGATAAACATTTGTAGCATTTGTTCTAGTCTCCTAAAAAATGTGTTTGGGATCTTGATGGGGATAGCATTAAATTTGTAGATGGCTCTGGGTAGTATATTCATTTTGATGATGTTAATTCTTCCTACCCATGAACATGGAATATCTTTCCACTTCTTTGTGTCTTTTTCAATTTCCTTGAGTAGTGACTCATAATTTTCAGTATATAAGTCTTTCACTTCTTTGGTTATGTACACTCCTAGATATTTTATTGTTTTGTTGCTATGTCAATCATTATAAAATCACAAATAAAATAAAATATCTCTTCCATTTAATATAATATATGGATATATATACAAGCTAAAAAGAAATGAAAAAAGAAAACTACTTCAATGAAAAGTGTTAATCTAGTCATCAAATGGTACTGAAACAAATATTCACATGATGGAAGAAAGGAAAAAGAGAGAGCATAAGAGAGAGAGAAAGAAAGGAAGACCCTTCACAAAAACACAAAACTTAATTTAAACACAATCACAGGCTAATTGCCGCAAAAGTGTGTGTGTGTGTGTGTGTGTGTGTGTGTAATTGATTTTAGAAATCCTACAAGATAACACAAGAGAAAAATCTATGTAAACTTGGGCTTCACAGTGACTTTTTTAAACCTAACATCAAAAGCATGATGCAAGAGAGATATATAAGTTTATCTGAAATATTACACTACATTGGTTTTCTTCTTCCCTCTGTGCTATTTCCCTCTTGTCAAATTCTCTTTGTGTGTCTGATCTTCTTGAAATAATTTTGTCTCATGCCAAATATAGTGAAGCTTTCAAAATGTTCTTATTTCACTGCGGGCTCTTTGCTCCAAAATTATGGAAATCGGTACATTACAATATGAAAATCATTCAATGTACACAGTGTATGTTACTTTTTGCACTTTGTCTATGGTATAAGACAAGCCCCCCAAGAAAGAACAACGAAAAAATATTTTATTTATGCATGTATTTGGATAGAGAGAAACTGAGATGAAAGGTGGGAAATAGAGAGGGGTAAAGAGATAACCTCCATCACCGCTTCACCACTCATGAAGCTTTCTCCTTTCTGGTGGAGAGTGGAGGCTTGAACTTGACCCTTGCACATGATAATGTGTGTGCTCAGCTAGGTGCACTAACAGCTGGATCTTCTTGTCAAAGTTCATTAATTGGTTTTGTGTTTGTCTATTTCTGAGCTTTCTGTGTGATCTTAAAGCTAATGTCTTCATTGTAATTTCAGAAGCCACATGAACATACTCCGGACACACAACTAGTACTGTCATCATGTTAATGCTCAGAACATTCAACCTGGTCTCCCAATTCATTAAATAATCTTTGTCTTTCTATCAGGCTTCTGAGATGAATTACATATATATATATATCTTGTGAGAGTGTGTGACTATAAGTAAAAGGAATGATTGGGCTCTTTTCAGGCTCCAAAGCTGAATATAGCTGAAAGAGTCTATAGACATTCATATTATTCAATTTTTTTTCCTAGAGAAAGAAATCATATATAACGTGCATAAGATTCTGAAAGACACTATTAGTGGAAGTGGCCATATAAGTTCTCAGCCAGGTTGGGACACTTTGCACATTTGAAAAGGGAAATTAATACAAATTAAGCTGTGACAGCTGATATTATCCTGGTGTGTGTCACACTGATAAAAATGCAAGGTTACTTAACCACCAAAAGTTATTTTCTCATTTGAAAATATTCCAAGATGAAATTCCACTGTAGTTGGTAGGCAAACTTCCTATGTTAGGTTCAAAACTGTTCCTATAGCAGTAGAAACAGAAGTTAGGCAGTCTTTAGGCTTATATTTGAGTTTACAAATTCTATAATGAAAATTATCAATTCAGCAAATGATGACTAAATGTTTAGTTCATAATATGCTATTCCCAAGATATTTCTGGCCAAAGTCATGGGAATTTTTTTTTTTTTACTGTCGTGATTATATAGCACAAATTAAATACATAGTTTGTTGAATGTGCTTTGGAGAAAACTCAAGGTAAGAAAGAGTCGGGTCTGGGTGGGTAATGGGTGGTATTACTTGAAACAGAATAATGAAAAATTAAAGATCTTTTAAATTAAACTTTAAAAGAAAGCAAAGTAAGGTATGGGTATACATGTACCCATAAGCAAGGGGGCAATTATATAAGGCAAAGTAAAAAATGTTCAATAGTCTTCTGTGAGCAGACTTAGCCCAAATAAACCTGGAATCCTATTAGAAGTGCCAAAAGAAGGCATCATAAATTCTCTAATTGATTAGACTTAGACCAAATTAGCTTGGCAAGCTAGGAGAAAAGAGATCAGATCAAAGAAGACAGATCACAAAGGCCTAATTCTGGTTGAGTTGAACAAAGAACACTCAATGCTTAACCAACTGGAAGAAAGTCTAAGGTCATCAGATAAAGAGAGGACTACAAAATTTGGATAAGGGCAAGAGACTGGTTCATTTAATAATGGCCTTTTTGGTCAATATCAGACCACATAATCAACTGGGGCCCTAGTCAGGGAGTCATTGGATTCCCACACAAATATGAATCACTGGTCACTTCCATCAAGAATGTTATCATAAGCCCTTTTGTGGGCCTTCCCAGGACCTTGCCCTCACCATAAAGCAGCAGTAGTAGGGACTGCCCCAGTCTCTGAAGGGTAGCTGGGTCATCCTGCCCTGCCACTCAAGGAAGTCTGGTCTTGGAATGAGTGCAACCTGCAATGTTCCCACTGTGACCATGAACTGCGAGCTCATAGGGGTAAACAGTTAATTTTGTTCATAGATTTCTTTTTCAAGAATGGGAGCTACTCTCTGTCCTAATCCAACTTTCTAGCCTTTTTCTCTACTCTGACATCATCTTCTCAGACAATATTTTTATCCATCTTCATGTTAGCAATCAAATTCAAGCAAAAACTATGATAGTCGTGGGCCCCTGGAAATATGCCTAAAATGGACTTCCTAGCTTCATTCCACCCTAAGATCTCTACTCTCATCTTCTCTGCCCATCTGCTCTACTCCTACTTAGTGGTTCCTGTTTATTAACAATCCTGTCCTGCTTTGTATCTTGCTGCATTTCACCCACCAAGTTGCAGACATTACCCTGATTCTATCCTGATTTCCCTGGGCAGATGACCTCACAAAAGTGTCCTGGAGCTTCACCTCTCCAGAACTCTACCCCACTACGGAAAGGCAGAAACAGGCTTGGCATATGGATCAACCTGCCAGCGTCCATGAGAAGCAATTACGGAAGCCAGAATTCCCACCTTCTGCACCTTCAAAATAATTGTGATCCACTCTCCCAATAGGGGAGAAGTGATAGGGGGAAGAGGGTCAGAGGGCTTTGAACTCAACTCCATCAGGACCTGGAGACAGAAGAGGAAAAAGAGAGGGACGTTTGGATATAGTAATAGTTGTATGTGTAACTTAGAGAGGAAGAGAAGATGAGACCAAAAAAAAGGGGGGGCTATTATATACAAATATAGATAGATGTAGAAATAATAGATAACCCATATCTGCAACCTTGAGCAAACTGCAGTAGCTTACAATAGAGGAACTGGGGAACCAGAACTCTGGTGTTGGGAATGATCTGGAATTATACCCCTGTGGACTTGTAATTTTATAAATCGATATTAAATCACTAATAAATAATTAAAAATAAAGAAAATAAAATGCAAATAAAAGAAAGAAAAATCAAGCAAAGTAATAACTGAGAGTAAAAATTAGAGTATGGTTCACTTAATAGGTTATGGCTATAATGTTTCCTTTGTTATCAGACAGTTAAACAGAAAAAAATATTTTTCTACTTTAAACACAGAAAGTTGTGAGGAAGATGTCTAGGTTGATATTAATCAAATAAAAATATCTATACATTCCATATTCATAATCTAAAACAGTGCATAACTGTGGCACTTAGATTAGATTACATGTGAATTATCTTAGCCTCCTTTATTGAGTTTGATGCTAGTCTCTGGAAAACACGTCATTGAAATCTACAGAGATATGTAATGCCCTTAACTTCGGAGTTGAAAATAGACACTCGGGCTGGCAAAATGACTCATTTGGATAGTGTGCTGCTTTGACATGAATGTAACGCACATTTGAGCTCTTCCTTCAGTGCACTGAAGGGAGTGTTCATGCTTATGGCTGCTATCCCTTGTCCTGATTCTATCTGGCTTTTTCAATGTGAATGAAAAAAGAAGAAGAAGGAGAAGGGGAAGGGGAAGGGGAAGGGGAAGGGGAAGGGGAAGGGGAAAGGAAGAGGAGGAGGAGGAGGAGGGAGAAGGAGAAGGAGAAGGAGAAGGAGAAGGAGAAGGAGAAGGAGAAGGAGGAGAAGGAGGAGAAGAAGAAGAAGGAGAAGGAGAAGGAGAAGGAGAAGGAGAAGGAGAAGGAGAAGGAGAAGGAGAAGGAGAAGGAGAAGGAGAAGGAGAAGGAGAAGGAGAAGGAGAAGGGAAGGAAGGAAGGAAGGAAAGAAGGAAGGAAGGAAAGAAGGAAGGAAGGAAGGGGTCGGCCCAGAGCAATAAGGGCCTAGATTACATGAAAAAAGAAACAAGGTGATGGCACATTCAATTGAGTGGACACTTTAATGAATGAGGGCATAGGTTAGATCTCCAGGTCCACATTTATAGCAGGGAAGTTTCATAAACAGTGAAACAATATTGAAGGTATCTCTTTCTCTCTCACTCTCTATCTCGCCTTCCCCTCTCAATTTCTCCCTGTCTGAAAGAGTGAGACAGAGAGAGAGAGAGAGAGAGAGAGAGAGAGAGGAGGGAGGGAGTAACCACGGGCAGGAAGAAGAACAAAAGAAAAAAGAAAGAAATGTCTACTGGGAGTGATGGATTAATCCTGCAGGCACCAAGTTTTAGCTAGGAAAAAAAAAGTCTTTCAAGAAACACAAAGATAATAAAACATAAAATGTGTTTATATAGCAATTGCTCATTAAATACTTTTGCTCATGAAAAACGGGAAAAGTCACACACGAGGGCTAGCAGGCTATCAACAAGAAATGGCTGACAAACCACATCACATTCATACACCCATTAACGTGCTGGCAGTACAGCTCTGTTCCCAAAGCAATATTTAAATTTTACCAGGGATGTTCCCAAACAGCAAATTTCTTGGAAATAAATGTTATAGTGTAGCAGATATCTACGAAATGCATTATGGGACCTGGTGGTGGCCCACCTGGTGGAGCGCACATGTTACAATGAGCAAGGACCCAGGTTCAGGCCTCTGATCCCCGCCCTGCAGGGGGAAAACTTTGCAAGTGGTGAAGCAGGGCTATAGGTGTCTCTCTGTCTCTCTCCCTCTTTATCACGCCCTTCACCCTCGATCTCTGGCTGTCTCTATCCAATAATTAAAGACAATTAAAAAAAGAAGAAGAAAAAAAAAAGAAATATAGTTTGCAGGTTAAGCGCAGGTGGTGCAAAGCGCAAGGACCTGCATAAGGATCCTGGTTCGAGCCTCCGGCTCCCCAACTGCAGGGAAGTCGTTTCACAAGTGGTGAAGCAGGTCTGCAGGTGTCTATCTTTCTCTCCCCATCTCTGTCTTCCCCTCCTCTCTCCATTTCTCTCTGTCCTACCTAATAATGATGACATCAATGACAACAATAATAATTACAACAACAATAAAAAATAAGGGCAACAAAAGGGAAAATAAATAGATATAAATAAATTTAATTTTTTAAAAGAGAAATACTTTTAATATAAATGACTTAGAAGACACTGATATTGTCTGCTAAGTCATGAAAATTTTCACAGGTCTTTGTGAAAATGAATGGAGTGAGAGTCATCTCAGACTTTGTTTTAAGCAAATCGATCTCTGTTAAACAATTATCAAATCTGCCTCTTGAATTAAACAGTAATGTTTCTAAGAACAAAAAGATTTCTACACTTTGGATGTCAGCCATTTATAATGGGAGGTACATCTTTGCGTAGGAGCTAGTGCTGAGTAAGTAATTAGAAACCTTCCTCTCTCCGTGCTCATTGAACTATATATTCTTAAAGCATGTTTCATGATTTACCAGTTCTCTTTGCTGATATATCACTAAGATCTTGAAGAATAAGAGTAATATTAATATTTTATTTTTAAATTAAAATATTAAATTTCAATTAAATTAAAATTCAAACTTAACATTATTTTTTTTTACCACTGTACTGCTCAGTTCTGGTTTACGGTACTGTGGGGGATCAAACCTGGGACTATGGAGCCCCAGGGATAAGAATCGGTTTGCATAACCATTATGCTATCTACTCTCACCCAAAGAGATATTTCTTTTTTCCCCTGCTTTTAAAAAATATATAATATTTATTTTATTTTTGTGAGAGAAAAAGAAACAGAGACCAGAGAACTACTCACTTGCTTATGGTGGGACTGAGGATTGGACCTAGGACCTCAGAGCCTCAGGCATGAGACTCTTTTTACAGAACCATTATGTTGTGTCTCCAGCCCCGCTGTGTCATTTCTGTGGTCTAAGGGCACAATCTTATTTATTTCCCTATCTTTAGTCCAGAATTCACAGTAGAAATCTTTAATATCTTGTGGTTATATAATATGACATAAACTTTTGAGGAAACTTCACCTTGCTCTAGTGAGTCATGATCATGCCAGTCATATGTGAAATGATTTAAAAACACAAAGAACACAATCTGTTATATATGAACCACAAATCATGTTGGTTGTTGACCTTCCCTTTCTTCTAATCTACCCAATCACCTTTATGAAATGAAAGCAATTAAAAAAATCAATATAGAAATCAAACAGGATTTGGTACCAACATTATCTTTTTAAATGTTTTTCATCCTGGGGCCAGGTGGTGGCGCACCTGGTTAAGCGCACACGTTACAGTGCACAAGAACCCAGATTCAAACCCAAGGTGCCTACCTACAGGTGGAAAGCTTCAGGGGAGGTTAAGCAGGGCTGCAGGCTTCTCTCTGTCTCTTTCCCTCTCTATTTCCCTCTCCCCTGTGAATTACTCTCTGATTCTACGAAATACAAATAAATAAGTAAGTAAGTAAATAAATAAATAAATATGAATGCTTTATCGTTGGTGTATCTCATAGTTTAAAGAAAAGTGTTTTTTTCCGATGGAGCACCCTCACCCCTCAATAAATTCAGAGGAGTAAGAATAGAAAAGTATTAAGGTTGCGGCTGGGTGGTGGTACACCTGGTTGGCCGCACATGTTACAATGCACAAGGACCTGGGTTCGAGCCCCAGGTCCCCACCTACATTGGAAAAGCTTTGTGAGTGGTGAAGCAGGGTTGCAGGTGTCTTTTTGTCTCTTTCCCTCTCTGTCTCCCTCTTCCCTCTCAATTTTTGACTGTCTCTATCCAATAAATAAATAAAGATAATACATTTTTAAAAAGAAAGCAAAGTATTAAGGTCTACTTTTGAAACTACCAACAAATACTAAAACTCTTCAGAGAAAGATTTTTAATATAAAAGTCTATAAATTAGTGCATATATATCTGTGTGGTAGGCTAAAGTCAATACTGCTTGAAGGACAGAAAACAACTCCTACCACACCAAAATGCCCTTTTAAATTCTTGCTCAACTATGTGTTTATGATATTCACAAAATCTTATTAACAACATATACCCACTCAAATAATAGAACCCTGATGTCTATACCCTAATTCTCAGAGCTGCAAACATATTAACATGATAGTATATTGCTAACTTTGAAGATGGAGGTCAGGAATGTAAGCTCAAGAAGACAAAGAAATGAATTCCTCTCTAGAGCCCTCATAAGAACTGCTTGTCTGCTAACACCTTGATTTTTTACTCCGCCATGAATGGTTTCAGACATGGGATCTCAAGAACTGTAACACTGCAAGTCTAGGCTGATTTAAGTCACCAGGGTTGTGACAATTTGTTACAGTTGTCATAAAAACCAACACACCAACTTCTGTGACTATTCTCATCTGATTTTCTCTCATTGCTCAAACTTTGTCATTCCATATTCTTCCATAGGACCTTTCTCGTCTCACCATTTAAAAACATTTTTAGGGGGCCAGATGGTGCTGAACCCAGTTAAGTGCACACTGTACTATTCTGAAGGACCTGTATTAGAGCCTCCCTTCTCCACCCACATACGGGCTACTTCACAAGCGGTGAAGCAGGTCTACGAGTGTCTTTCTCTCTCCTATCTCCCCTCCCTGATGAGTTTCTCTCTGTCTTATCAAGTAAAATGATGGAGGAGGGGGAAGTGACAGCCATGAGCAGTGGATTTGTAGAGGTAGCACCAAGCCGTAGAGACTGAAGGCTAGCTAGTAGTAGTAATAATAATAATACAAAGATAATAATAATTTTTACAATTATTTATTAGCATGACAGAGAAGGAGGAAAAAAATCAGAGCTTTACTCTGGCACATGCAACACCAAGGACTAAACCAAGAACTTCATAGTCTTAAGTCCAATGTTCTAATCCCTGTCCCACATCATCTTGAACTCATCCATTAGTTTTCTCTTACTATATAAATATTCAATAGTAAAGAGCTGAAAAATCATAGACTTTATAGCTTGATCAGCATGGACTTTTAGCCCAGCTATAGTACTTCTTAGGCATAGTTCCATTTTTAAAATAACTTTAAAAATATCTTCTTGACTATCTACTGGGTGGAGATAGAGACAAATAGAAATCAAGAGGGAAGGGGCGATAGAGAGGGAAAGAGAAAAAGACACGCCACCCACAACAGTGTTTCACTGACTTGTGAAGCACTCCTCCTCCCCACAGGTAGAAGCTGGAGGCTGGAACCCTGGTCCTTGTGCATTGTAACATGTATGCTTAACTGGGAGTGTCAACAGGTGACCCCTGAATATTTTTTTCTATGTAAGGTGTTTATTTATTCCTTCACAACCAAGGCCTTGAATATTTGTTCTTTCACTACTTCTTGGAAAATTTCTTTCAACGTTTGTTTTTCATATAGAGAAAAACTCAGTGAAGGTGAAACACTAGAGCACTGAAGCTTCGCCAGTGCCATGGCACTCCCAGGTAGTATACGAGTTCAAATCCACCCCCCCCCACACACACACACAGCACGGAATGGAATTTATGGAACAAGTTCTCTTCCAGGCCCTGTTTAAATCTTCTTGTTCTCCATAAACATCATCTTCTATTTCTGAAAATTGTTATAAGAAGTGTTTTAAATCCTTAACTGTAGGACCTCTGGAAGTTGTTCTTGCTTAAATCTGCTGCTACCATTGTTTCATAGTTGTATGCTTCTTCATATTTCATGTAACTGTATGGTCCTTTTGTCTTGCTATATTGTTGAGATTCTGGATTCTTCTATATACTTCTGAAGAATGTTACATTTATTTAAGTAGTATTTCTTGGTGAAACTCAATATACAAACTTCAGACTCTTGGGTGAAACACAAATTGAATTTTTGTCCTTCGCAATGGCATTTGAATTCTCATCTGTGACCCTGCACACATTGAATGTCAGGCAAAGACTTGGTGATAGTTGATGCACAGAATTTGGGACTTCCCTTTCACTGAAATTCTCTTTTCTAGAGCCACTCCTTGATGTTCTATAGAGAGAAAACTGTAACTTCAGAGACACTGTGTGCCTCATTCAAAGTTTTAGCTAACACACAGCATCAGCTTAAGTTCAACAACAGGGTAAATGTAATAAAAATCATCAACTTCTCAACAGCAATGCTGTCTTCCAAGTCTGGCGCCTTTCCAGAGCCTGAATTTGTCCAACATTCCAAAGTGTTAAGGTAGCTGGGAGGATTGGGTTAGGGAAATAGGGAGAGTTGTTTGCTTTTTATTTTATTTTATTTTAGAATTCAATCTTAAATTTTTTTAAAGCTGTTTTCTACAGAAGACTTCAAGCTAGCAGGAGCTTATCCAGGCATATCCAAAGCAATTATAACACCAGTAGTAGTGGTAGTGGTAGGAGGAGGAGGAGAAGGAGGAAGAACAGAAGGAGGCGGAGGAGTCACAGCAGTAGCAGCAGCAGCAGCAGCATTATATAATACTTTTGGTGTGCTAGGATTTTGCACCCCACTTTAATTGTATTAACCACAGAGCCTGGGCATTGGTGCACCTGGCTGAGTGGGCTCATTACCCTGCATAAGGACATGAATTCAAGCTCCTGGTCCCCACCTGCAGGAGTGAAACTTCACAAGGGTAAAGCAGGGTTGCTGATGTCTCTCTTTCTCCCTATAACACCCCCCCCCAGTTTCACTCTGTTCTATCTAGAAAAATGAAAATTAGGAAGGAAAGAATGAAGGAAGGAAGGAAACAAGAAGGAAAGAAAGAAAGAGAGAGAGAGGAGAGAGAAAGAAAGAAAAAGAAAGAGAAAGAAAGAAAGAAAGAAAGAAAGAAAGAAAGAAAGAAAGAAAGAAAGAAGGAAAGAAAGAAATGGAGAAAGTTAGAAGAAAAATTGGTTAGTTATATGGTCACCAGGAGTGTTGAATTGTAGTGCAAAGAGCCCCAAAACTAATTCTGGTAAGGAAAAAAAAATTTTTTTAAGTTTTCTTTCACAATGCTATTAGTGGGGCTATTTATACTTCCCACTACATAAATGAGAAAACTGAAGTGCTAAAAAACGTACCTAAGTTTGCCAGGAATTCAAGTCTAGAACTCAATGTTTAGCCGCTATGAAACAGAATACAAATTCTCCTTAACCTTCATATTCTGCTCTTCTATGTACATAAAATTATTTAAATGCAATTACTTGCCTGAAATTGGTGCTTCAATGCTTGATAAATGTATTTTAAAAAACTCATATACCAGTAAATTTATCTAGTTGCTTATTCAAGCATTTCAGAATACGCTCCAAAACACATGGACAGGTTTTAGTAGCATAGCAAAACTGTATTAATACTTACACACCCTACAACTTCATTTTTCATAAAAAATGGGCAGGTCTCAGTCTGAAATATATCTCTATAGATAAGTAAGTCATTGCAGTGTATGTGGGATTAATTAAATTGGAGTGCAATTTAGAGAAATATGGACAATTTCTAGGATATCCTATAAATCAATAAATGATTGTTGTAAACTGAGACATAAAGTCATTTTAAGAACATCCCCGAGATGTGTTGTTTTGTCTTCTTGGCAAGTACTTCTTCAGATTAGATAACTAAGTAATAACTTACTGAGATTAAATTGTTCCCAGGATAATTTTTTTTAACAATACACAGTTTTATTAGGGTGAAATGAATATAAGCAAAATAAGGAATTATCATCAGGGGTTAAGAATATGCTAAATCTATAAAGTCTATGAATAGTTATCACAAGTTCAAATTCTATGAGATAAAGTTATCAGCTGAGGTATAGGTTGCTCATGGCTGTAGGGAATCTGAAGAGTTTACTGGCCAGCAGAGTCCCACGTGTTCAGTTCCCAGGAGAAGCAGCCAAGGCAGATACCTGGAGCACCTCCACTGAGATGCTTCTCAGAGAAGAAGCAGCAGCCAAAGAGGGGGATAATTTTTTTAAACAATTTTTACATTAATAGTCTTTACATCAGTTCTATCTGATGGGGAAAAAATGATTGTAGAAAAAATTAAAAGAAACAGTGCTTCCTTTTTCAAGTAGTACTATAATTACATACAACTTGATGTTATATATCCAAATGTAATATGATTGTCTTTCTATACCTGTAGAAGCCTATGACCTTGTGGATGAGAAACACCAGTTATTTTTCAAATTTATTATCTGCAAAGATTTATAAAACATACTGCATCAATGTCCAAAGCCTTACATTAAATAGATGAATTATTAAAAGTGAAAGACCTTATTTACAAATATCTTTTACAATACATTCAATTTGACATTTTCTGATTTAATCATGTAAATTAGTATCTATCTGTAGTGAGAAAAACATATAGTACACATTAAATGGGTGATACAAATCACAATTACCTAAATTATAATTTTCAAAGGACTTCTCTCTCAAAAAGGAGGATGTCAACGATACATATTGAATAAATCCTAGATTATTCTGTACTTCACACTATTATGTTAGCTGTTACCTCATATCTTTGCCTCTATGAAATAAAATACTTAAATTGTGGGGAAAAAAACTTTTCATCAAAAATTCTTTTGAGTTAACTGCACTACAATAAAGGGATAAAAGCATACGATCGTGTAAATTACTAAACGTCAAAGTCTAGAACAGAGAGAAATAAGTAAATGCTATTATCATTGTCTCTGTACTTAATGTGTCATCATTAAGTTGGAGATCCCAAATAAGAGGAAGGAAGGCAGGAAGGAAGGGAGGGAGGAAAGAAGGAAGGAAGGAAGGAAGGAAGGAAGGAAGGAAGGAAGGGAGGGAGGGAGGAAGGAGAAGAGACAAAAGTAGAAACAGAACAATTAAAAGTGTGTGTGTGTGTGTGTGTGCGTGTGTGTGTGTGTGTGTGTGTGTGTGTGTGTATCTATAAGAAACAGAATTAGCAAAGCAGTAATAAGAGCCACTTAAATTCTTACTAAATATTCTACATATACCATAATTTATTAATAACTAGACCTAGGATGAAGATTTACTTTTACTTTCTCCCAAATTACACAGTGACTATAAAGCCCAACTATTCTCAAATCATTCTCTAAGATTTCAAAGTTCTATTTTAGTCTGTGTGCTATGTCACCCTTATAAGAAAAAATTATCTGTAAATAGAGATAAACACTAGTGGACCATGCAAAACTGAGATAAGTATAAAAGAAAGAATAGAAGCAAGGATGTGTATATACAGAAGACCAGACTAAATTTGACCCCTTTACTCCAAAGGTCATTTTATCCTTCTTATGTGCAGTGTATACATCCAGGATTTTAAAGACCTTATGGCAGACAGCCACTAAGATAAAATCAAGTAGATCCTAACCTATTCCATATTGACGTGCTGTGAATAAGAATGAAAGACAATGTACAAGCTCTTTTGGCTACACTATCCACTTGTAAGGAAAGAAATGATTTTAATGAAAATAAGAAATAGGAGGCCAGTAAGTCAGCTTACTCCCTATTAAGGGACCTACTTTGCCATGCACATGATCTAAGTTCAAATCCTGATCCCAACAATCAAGGGCAAATTTCAGTGCTTTTATGTCTCTTTCTCTCTGCCTCAGTTTCTAACTGAAAAAGTTAGTCCAGAGAGGAAAAACCCCTTTCTATGAAGAAATAAAATTATTACTATCTTGCTGACACACTTTTTCCTAGTAGAAGGGATCTGTCTTTAACCATTGTTGTATGCTTTACATTGGGTTGTTCTAGCTCTCCCCCGCCAAGAAAATTGGATCAGTCCTGCTAATTTCGCGGCCCCCTTGGCCCCGCCCCAAAGAACCCCTAGAGGGTTCCAGAGTTCCAGAGTTGGAGAGTTGGAGAGTTGCAGAGTTAGAGAGTGCTTGGTGCCGCCGCGGGGGGAAGAGGCAACAGAGTTCTGTTTGGTGATTAGTTTTTTCTTAGTTTATAAATCGTTGTTCTTGAATAAAGAAATACAGCTTCCCTGCCCAGCCGTATGTCTCTGGTCGTCTCTGTTACCCGCCCGTGAAGATAGCCCGGCCAGCTGGAGACTCCGAATTCTAACAACAAACCATGCTTACTGTATGTATTTATTAAACTGGAAAGGAAAACCTGCTTGACAAAACAATTTGCAATAAAGCCTATAATGAATTCCAAGGAGAGACTGTTTGACTTTAGGAAAGAGGATATGGGTTCCTAAGGTGTTCATAAGACTTGATTTCTACAAATGTCAGCAACGTTCATGGAGCACATAAATCAGACATGCTACATAGTTGGTCTACATAACAATCAATATGTTCATTAAAGTGGCGAGGTTCTAGCTTCTTTGTTCATAGTTATTTTGGTCTAAAGTCTTGTGGGCTCCCTAACCCAGACAACTCTGGGATGTTCCAGATTACTCAGATCACCCCAAAACCTCTCTTCTTTAATTAAGTGCCATGTCAAATTAGCAGTCAAATATTTTCTTTTCTCTCATTCCTCTCTCTCACTGCTTTCTCTCTCTCTCTTGCCTCCAAGATTACCATGGGGCTGAATGCTGGTAGTAAGAATTCCCTGCTCCTGAAGGCCTTTTTTTTCTCTCGATTTTTTTAGATAGGACAGAGAGAAGTTGAGAGGGGAGGGGAAGACAGAGAAGGGGAGAAGGCGAAAGAAAGACACTTGCAAACCTTCTTCACTGCTTGCTAAGCAACCCCCCTGCAGGTGGGGAGTGGAGTCAGGAAAACAGGATGCTTGAGCAGGTCCTAGTGCTTGATACTATGTGCCACCTCCCAGCCCAACCCCGACCCCCCATCCTCACCCACACCCACTTCTCTCTCTCCCTTTCTTTCTTTTATTCTTTCTTTCTCTTTTCTTTTCTTTCCTTCTATCTCTTTCTCTCTCTCCCTTCCTTCCTCTCTCCCTTCCTTCCTTCCTTTCTCCCTTCCTTTCTTTCTTCCTTTCTTTCTTTCTCTTTTTGTAATCACTGGGGCTTCACCTCTCCCAATTCACAGAGACACAAAAACACAGGAGGAGAAAGAAAAACACCCTGGCACTAAATTTTCCTGCAGTGTGATGGGGGTCAGCCTCATGTCTGGATTATTTACATGATGAAGCAAGCACACTAAGTAAACCAACTTCCTGGCCTATAAAATAAAACTCAGAAGTCTGAAAGAGATTTTTTTCTAAAATGTACTATCATCTTGAGCTACTTGACCCTGTTTTCCTCCCCAAAAGTTAATCTAAATGTGAAATTTAGCCCAATCAAATATGCTCCCTTCTGCTCCGTTCAAGCCCCTGGTCACCTCCTGAAGGGAGAAAAGCTTCATTGTGGGACTATGTGAAAGCTTTGTAGAGCTTAGGGGAGCTCTCCCATCCTTGGATGGAGGTCTGGAGAGACACCCTGCTTGTTAGTCTCTCGTCATAGAGGTGAGCCAAGAGGGAAAAAGTCTCCCAGACTAAGCTTGCCTTGCTAGCCTCTCAAGCCCACAGAGATCTCACAGTTTCTCCTTGTAGCAGCAGGCCACATGGCTGCCTGCTTTAAGGTTCATTTACTCAAAGTTCACCTCACCTTCTGATCACAAAGGAGAACACACCTTATCACACACTCCATCATACACCTCAAACCCCAGACAAGAGAAACTCCAAACACTATTTCCTTATGGCCTTTGATATCTATCAAGCCTTGTTTATCTTCTGTCTTACCCTACTGGTTTAACCCCTATGTTTCTCTCAAATACCTCTGGATAATTAAGTTGCTTGCATCATGGGGAATAATTGTCTTGTATCTCATCAAATTCCTGTCATAACCAGCCCCCTACCATAGGGGCAAGCTGACCTTTAAGAAACCTGTAATTTCTGACAAATTTAAATATGTTCTTTGTTTGGTTCTCAATTTAAACCTATGCCCACCTGACAATAAAGGAGTGTCCCAATTCTCCCGGTGTCTCTTGCCTATATCGCTGCGTCTCTTGAATGAGCGAGGGAGAACCGGTCGCTTACCTTCGTTGCTGAGAGTCACCCCACAGGAGCCCCAGCACTTCACATGCAGTGAAGTAGGGCTGCAGCTGTCTCTCTGTCTCTCTGCCTCCTCCTTACTCTAGATTTCTGGCTGTTTCTATCCAATAAATAATAACAAAGACAATTTAAAAATCTTAATATAAATATACTTAATACCCTATAGTATTTAAGCTTATAAAAGTATTTTACCATTTATAAAACAGTGTTTCACATATCACACAAATTGTTAAGTTCTTTTTTAATTTGAGAGGGGGATGGGAGAGAGACAGAGAGACACCTGCAGCATTGCTTCACCACTGATGAAACAGTCCCCCTGCAGGTAAAGATCAGGGGCTTGAACCTGGATCCTTGCAGTTAAGTCTTTTTGATATGATCTTTCCTGATAGATAACATACTCAAAATTCAACAAAATAAAAAAAATTGAAGGCTCTAGGAATTCTAATAAATGTGTATTTTTGAAATAGTATTTCCAATATTTCTGATGGAGATATACATAGAAAAAGCTAGATCATGCCTAATGCAGTCCTATTATTTGAAGGAAATAAAAATATCTTTTCAAAAGTGTCAGATTTTTCTTTAAAAAATACAGATTAATAATGGGAAAGTAAACACAAATTCTTGAGTGCCTATTTAAATTTTATTTTTGTCTGTAAAGACATATTTATATTTTAAATTTGATATGCTTCAATGATGCTTAAAAGTCAGCAGGGATTATTCCAGATAGAAATAAAACTACCTAAATTGAGAAATGCTCTCCTCTTCTTTAATGTAAACTCACTCTAAACTCATTATTTTGAAGAACAGAATTTTGAGCCTTTTTATACTTTAATACTAGAAATTTCAAACGATGTTATAGCCAAGCATATACTTGAAAAATAATATAATTAAGTTTTTTTTCCTTTATTTTGTTGGGAAATGCCACCTCTCCAGGTCAATTCTTTCAGCTAGAAAGAGAAACATAGAGGATAGGCAAATACACCAGCTACAGCACACACATTACCATGTGCAAGGTAATTTAGAATTCATTATAAATCAGTCCAAGTCCTGAGTTCCATGACTCTACTATTTTTTTAATTACAATGTGAATGAAATACATAACATCATAACTGACCATTCACTGGTGAACCACATATTATTATTATTATTATTTTCAGTTATCTAGGTCTGAACATCTATTTGCAGCAATACCAGCAGTTTTCACCCCTGGAAGTAGTACATTTTATGAAACCCTATCCAAAAGTAATTTTGATAAAACAAACAAAAAAATTTTCTATGGTTCATTCTCCTGTTGATTTCTAGGCCCTAGTGAATCATCTATGTATATGTTACAGAAAGTCTTAGCATGGAAAATAATTTAATGGACTAAGTAAATTTTCAAAGGAAAATGTTCCCTTTAGGAGACAGATTAGTAGTTTCAATTTTCAGATGAAAAATTTTTATGAGGTTTTGGTAAAATTACAATAAACTAAAGCCATATCACCATAATTTTGTTACTTACACTATCTGAGAGTGCCATGAAATTTAACTTGCCACAAATAAGCTTAGAACACCATCACAGGATTAGAGGGATTTGAACATGAAATAAGTATTAATGACATATGGCCATGCATAGAGCAATTAATTAAAATAATAACAATAAAAGCTCTTGGAATATAAACAATGAAGCACGCAAATGCTCAAAGGAAGACTTTTGAATCACAGACACAAGCACAAGGTTCAGTGACACAAATCACCTTGAGTTTGGGTTTCACTTAAATCCTTTTAAGACATCACAGGTCTTCTGGACAAAGCAAAGTGAAACTTAAGGAAATCACAAGTGAAAGACATTGACTCACTGCAGCAAAAAAAAAAAATCTTTAACATCTGTAAAAGAAGTCATTCATATAGTAGTTCATTAAAATGCATTAAAATAATAGAAATCTACATAAACTAAGTACTTGCCCCTTCTGATTTCTCCATGGTGTTAGCAAGCATCTCTTGAAGGGCCCGGACAGAGAGGGACTGTTCCAGCACAAAGGTGCAGATAGAGAGGTCTGGAGGAACATTCTGTGCAGAAAAGAGAAAATCCATTATCACTATCCTCCTCTTCTTCATCATTGTCATCAAGCATATAGACCCAATCGACTTTATTGTGTTTGTTTCTTTCACAGAAAAAAAAAGGTTGTCAACTCTGTAACATATGTTCCCAAGCATTGAAATTCATCATCTACACAGCTCACACTTAGTCCATCCATTATTTAATTGACTAATTTATCTTTGAATATTTTATTTAGTTATTGGATGGAGAGAAATTGAGAGGAACGGGGGAGTTAGGGAAAGACACCTGCAATACTCCTTTACAGCTTGTGAAGCTTTCTCCATGTGGGTATGGACCAGGGTTCATTCACTGTGGCATGTTCACACAACCAGGTGCACCACTGCTCAGCCTCCCCACCTTTTTTGTAAATATTGAATTTATGTATTGGATAGAGACAGAGAAAAGTTGATTAGGAAGAGAGAGAGAGAAGAGAGGGAAAGACAGCCATCTGAAGCACTGCTTCATCATTCATGCCCTCCACCCCAGGTGGGGACTGAGGACCTCAACCCAGTCCTTGTGTATTATAATGTGTGCACTCAAGCAGGTATGCCTGCGCCCAGCCCCCAATGTATGTACTGTGATAGTGATCATTTATTAAGTGCATAATTTGACTAAGCAGTGAACTCTCTACTATCAATAACTTCTATGATCATCTCAGGTGATGATTATTATTACTGTATGGACAAGGAAATAAAGGTTCAACTACTTGTCCAAAGTCATAATTAAATTCTACAAATTGTGACTAACAAGCTAGATTTCTCTGCCTCTAAATAATTCAAATCTACCAGTCTGCAGATTAAGAAGAACAGAATGATGTTTGCCTCCAATTAATATTGAAGTTAGTAAAATACACAACTGATTTAGTATAACATACTCAGTTACATAGGCTTCTCGTTATACACAAAGATGATTATGTTGTTCCTTTCAAGTTGACTATCACTTGTGCTTCTACTTTTGGATTATTCTATTTTCTCAGTTTGCTTTCTTTCCTGTCAACTTCCATTCCAATCAATAACTACTCCATAAATCCTGAGAATCTCAAACGATTCCTACGAAGAAAGTGAAGGTCTTAAGCTAGAACATCTGGCTGTGTAGAGGGCTGTGTGACACCTTTTCAAGAGAAACACGTGACCCACAGGGATGAAGCAGTGATCCACTTCACTTACTAGAGAAATACAAATTAAAACCACATTCAGATTCCACTTTACACCAGTGAGGATGATGGGCCACATCAACAAAACAGGAAATGAGGGGCCAGCAGGTGGCGCACCTGATTAAACGCGCACATTACATTGCACAAGGACCCGCAAGCCCTTGGTCCCCACCTGCAGAGGGAAAGCTTCACAAGTGGTGAAGCAGGGCTGCAGGTGTCTCTGTCTCACTCCCTTTCTATCTCCCCCTACCCTCTCAATTTCTGGCTGACTCTATCCAATAAATTAATAAAGATAAATTTTAAAAAAATTTTAACTAGGAAATGGTGTTAGCTACAATATGAAGAAATGGGAACTGTGACACTACCTGTGGGAATGCGAACTGATATAAGGATTATGGAGAACAGTATGGAAAAATCCTTAAACAAGTGAAGATGGAAATACCTTATGATCCAGTGTTACTACTCTTAGGCATTTATTCGAAAGACAGGAAAACACTAATTCAAAGGAACATATGCAACCCCATGTTCATAGCTGCATTATTCACAATAGTTAAAATATGAAAGCAACTTTCTTATCAACATATAATTGGAAAAGAACTCAAAGGAGTTCTCAAAGGACAAAATGGTTGGAGCAGAAGGTGGTTATGCGTGGTGAAGATGGTAAGGAAGTGAAAAATAACTGTCAGAGAGTTTCACTGATACGTGGAATGTAGAAAACTGAAACACATGAGTTTGCAAAGGAAAAGAAGAAAGTGTCCAAACAATCTCTTAAGGTTTAGGAATAATTATGGTTGTTATCTTGGAATGGGGGTGAAGCACAGAACAGTGGTGGTAGGTTTGGTGTGGAACTATGTATGTTATCTTATAATATTATAATCTCTATTAAATAATTAACAAAAATAGTTTTGAAAATAAATACTGGTCCCAAAGATGGTGCAGTGGATAAATTGTTGGACTCTCAAGCATGAGGGCTTGAGTTCAATCCCTGGCAGCATGTGTACCAGAGGGACGTCTGGTTCTTTCTCGCTCTGTCTCTCCAATTTTTCTTCATTTTTTAATAAATAAAATATTTTTTAAAATAAAATACATAAAATACAAGTCAGTCACCATTCTCTTCTACCCAACAAACATAACTGGAGTGTGGGGTGGGGGGGACGAAATTCAAGAATAACCTAGCACAACATACACAATTATCATTGGAGAGCACATGCAAAATCAATTAAGTTCAAAGCTGATGTATCTATCAAGCCATTTGCTAAAACAAAACCAGTCCTTTGGGAGCTGGCGGTAGCTCATCGGGTTAAGTGCACCGTGGCACAAAGCGCAAGGACCGGCATAAGGATCCCAGTTGGAACCGCTGGCTCCCCACCTGCAGGAGAGTCGCTTCACAGGCGGTGAAGCAGGTCTGCTGGTGTCTATCTTTCTCTCCTCCTCTCTGTCTTCCCCTCCTCTCTCCATTTCTCTCTGTCCTATCCAGCAATGACGACATCAATAACAACAACAATAATTACAACAATAAAGCAACAAGGGCAACAAAAGGGAGTAAATAAATAAATATTAAGAAAAAAATTCTTCAACCATGAAATAGGAAGACAGTATCTACCAGAATTAAGCAAATGGTCAGAACTTAAGGCAGATTTGTTTTTGTTCAACAACCCAACTGCCTTGGGGTCTTTGGCAAGGCATGCCACTACTGAGGGTCAATTTTCCCACAAACTATGGAGACATCAAATTATAGTTTCTTTCTCTCTAAAAATAAATAAATAAAAAGTTATTTTTAAAGTTGCCATCAGGGTAATGAACCAGGCTTAACTTCACCTACTAGATAGGGAACAATATACTTTCAATGTTAAACCTCAATGCAAAAAGACTCTCATGCCTAAGCTCCAATGTCCTGGGTTCAATCCATCCAACAACATAAACCAGAGCTGATCAGTGCTCTAGTTAAAAAAAATATTAAAAAGTCTCAAGCAATAGGAATTTCATTCTACCTGCAAGGGGATTGTTTCACAAGCAGTGAAGCAGGTCAGCAGGTGTCTGTCTTTCTCTCCTCCTCTCTATCTCTCTCTCCTTTCTCGAGTTTTCTCTGTCCATTCCAATTTAAAAAAATGGCCTCTAGGAGCAGTGGATTCATAGTGCTGGCACTGAGCCCCAGCAATAACCCTGGAAGCCATAAAAAATGAATAAACAAATAAAATAAAATGTTTAACTTCCAATTGATGGGATAGGACACAGAACTCTGGTGGTGGGAATTGTGTGGAATTGTACCCCTCTTATTGAATGGTCTTGTCGATAATTATTAAATCAATTTTAAAAAGTTTATATAGTCTCCCATTCAAAAAAAAAGACTATGGAGTTATATTGCAATGACTTATAGACACTACAGTGGGAAAGAAAGAAATACCAAGCGGGATATAAAGGACATCTTTTTCCCCCCCTCTTTGTATTTCTTCAAAGCTGCAATTATAATATGTCACCACATTCCTAGCATGAAAATGTACTACCAGAAATTCACACTTTTCCAGAAGAGATCAACTAAATCTGGGTCATTTTTCTTGTCAAACTATTTTTCTCTTTCATCCCACTTTACATCAAAGTGTTAACATAAAATTGCCTTAGAGAAGAACTTTTTTTTTTCAGATTAGCTTTTGGAGAAACAAGGATAATGTGATTAAAACAAGTGAAATTGTTACGTCTGGGCATCTCCAGTGCTAAAAAGCCTCTAGGTTTCCTTCTGAGAAACCTAAAGTTACTGCACTTAACATTCTTGACAAAATAAGTCCAGATAAAGGACACCTTATTAGCAGTCATTTAGTATGAAACTATTAAATGAATAAAAATTAGTAGTATAACCTCCCTACAAAAATCACCGCTGGGCCAATTATGCAATCAATTAATTATAAAAATCCTACTGTTTTAGTAGTGTTGCATATAAGTTTCTCAGTATTCATTTTGCATAATGGCATATGTCATTTATAATTCAATGTTCTAAAAAGTTAATACTAGGGGGTCATCGGATTAAGTGCAAAGTGCAAGAACAGACATTAAGGATCCCAGTTGGAGCCCCGGCTCCCCAACTGCAGAAGGGGGTCACTTCACAGGCGGTGAAGCAGGTCTGCAGGTGTCTTTCTCTTCCCCTTTCTGTCTTCCCCTCCTCTCTCCATTTCCCTCTGTCCTACCCAACAATGATGACAACAATAATAATAACAATGGACAACAAAAGGGGAAAAAGCTTCCAGGAGCAGTGGATTTGTACTGCAGGCACCGAGCCCCAGTAATAACCCTGGAGACCAATAATAATAATAATAATAAGTTAATACTAAGATAATATGCCAACCTACCTTAAGTTTGCAATTGCTTTACTGTTCAGATAACTCACATTTGTCAATTAAAGTCTAGACATACTAGCTTGATATTCCAACTCATATTATCCTTGTTATATTATATCACAAAAAGAATATTTTCTCAGGTCAAATCTGTTCACATACACACACTTGTGTGGAAGTCATTGTCGATGAGAACACAAGTACATATTAAAGGCAAAATACTAACAGGAATTCAGAAAAGAGAAGTGTAGAAATTGAGCTTCCAGATAATAAGCAGCGCTTTTAAGTCAAATATGCTATCTATTGTATCCTTCTATGTCAAAACATTGCTATGGCAAACCTATCCATCATATCAATAATCCTTAAGAAACAAATTCTTCAGATATTAACTGCACTGAAAGACAGATTTTCTGGTCACATATGACGATGTTCTGGCAAGGTCAGTTTCAATCTCAGCTCCAATTCCTTTTTTATTTTTTTATTTATCTTTTTTTTTTTTTGTCGTCACCAGAGTTATTGCCGGGGCTAGCTGCCTTCACTGTGAAACCACAGCTCCTGATAGCCTTTTTTATTTTTATTTTTTGGTATATTCTATTTGATGGGGCAAACAGAAATTGGGGGGGGGGGTGATAGGGAAAGAGAAAGATACCTGCAGACCTTTTTCACTACTTGTGATGCATCCTCGCTGCAGGTGGGGTGTGGGGGGAAAAACCCTGGTCCATGTGCATAGTACTGTGTAGGCTTAACTGGTTGTGCCACCACTCAGCCCACTTGGCTCCAATTCCTTGAATTAAAATCGTCTAATCATCAGCGATAGCTAGAGGAAATTTTGGGAAAAGGACTTTGGATAAAATCTATTCATAATTTCTTGCCTGAAAATATCTGAGGAAAAAAAATTCTTATCATAACAAGGTCTACCTAATCATCATGACCTTTGTCTCAAAAGATCTTGTCTCACTGCTGCTTAAAGAGAAAATATTTCACACAAACTTGAGGGTGAGAGTAACAGACACACTTCCCAAGAATTTCACAGTAAGTGAAAATAAGGAGGAAAAAAAAAAAGTGAAAACAAGACCCATGGCTTCCAAATCAAGTTATGCAGGCACTAACATGATAATTACAAAGTTAATTAAGCATGTAATATACTGCAGATTTATTCAGACATAGCCATACAAATGCCAGCTAGCTCAATCCTTACTTGTGTTTCATTGTACTAAAATGCGCTGGATAACTGGATATACATTAATTTAAAATGACAAGAGATAAATTAATCACTTAATATTATTCTAAGCAAATAAAACTGAATCAACTCAGTAGCATCATTTGGAATCTCCAAATCAGAACTTCAAGTTGTCTTGACTAAGTGATATTAAACACTTTATAATTCTTCCTAAAAATTCTTCAAACAAGAACTATCTTCATAGGTTTCAAGAAAGAAAAAAAAATGCAGAACCAGTTATGTCACTAGTAATAGGTTACTCATGAATACTCCTGTGCTAGGTCCTAATTCTCGTCACAACCCTAAAAGGTACTATTATCCATTTAGGAATAAGAAAATGGATACTCAGAAATTTAAATGACTTTACCCAAGCCAAAAACTATTAAGAGAAATGTCTGCAAAACATAAAATCTATGGTATCTTACCTTCATGGTAAAATCAGACAACTGTGAGTTATATGTTTTTCTTTTCCTTTCTTTTTAAAAATATTTTCATTTATTTTATTTTAATGAGAAAGAGTAGATACAGAGAGAAAGATACTGAGAGAAAGAGATTAGAAAACTGCTCAGTTCTGGCTAATGGTGGTGCTGGGGATTGAACCTGAGACCTCAAAGCCTTGAAAGGCTTTTGCATAACCATTATGCTATCTCCCCAGCCCAAGTTATATGTTTTTCTATCCATTGATGTTGGCAGTGATAATCTAAATGTGACAGCAAGCATATGCTAAAGGAACTCAGACAAAAAAAATTAGAGACAATGAAACCCTACACTCCATAACTTTGGCTTGAGAAGAAACTCATAATCTGATACAAGCCTCTCTGGGAATATACAATCAGAAACAAAAATGTAATAAAGTGTTTAAATGATGGTTGTCTAGATGGTTACCATGTGAGTATATTTGGATAAAGTGATCTATCCATCACTCTTTGTAAAAAAAAATAAAAATTCAGTGAAAGATACAATACTTTCTGGTATCAAATTTTGAGGATACACATACACACGTACTGGGTACTGTGTTATGAGAAAAGTCATGATATATTTTCCTATACAGAAAGGTGTCATAAATTTTCTAAATATCAAACTAGTCAGTGTAGATATTTCAGGTTTTATGGCTTGTAAACATTATATTAAATTGAAGGTGTTTGAGAGTCTTAATCCTGATATATTAACTCTGGGTAACAGGTCCAAACTTGTCATTAACATTTTTATCTATGTATCTCTTTGAGGGCTGAAGGTTTGCTGTTCAAATCATCTGAGTGACACCTCTGTACCACCATTGGCTTAACTCTGAATGATTCAGAAACAGGGTAACCTCTAGGAAGCCAAGCTAAAACGAAAGCTGGCATTAAAAAAGTTTATTATAGGGTGACAATGCAGTAACTACTGCAGAGGAGACAGTTCACAGATTTAGTACATTTTACTAATTAAGGTAAAGCAACAAACAAGAATCACAACCATCAGTAGAAAAATATCAAAATTCAGAAAGCAAATATGTTATCTACAAAGTCAGTTTTATCAAATAATCATGCCAGTCAATTTTTAAAATTTTTTTATTTTTTTAAGAAATCACCAGAGTCAGTGATTAAGCTAAGGCAAGAGGCTATTAACCAAATTATATAAAGAGCCTGCCAAACTCAACAAGAAAACAACCCCATCCAAAAATGGGGAGAGGACATGGACAGAATATTCACCACAGAAGAGATCCAAAAAGCCGAGAAACACATGAGAAAATGCTCCAAGTCTCTGATTGTCAGAGAAATGCAAATAAAGACAACAGTGAGATACCACTTCACTCCTGTGAGAATGTCATATATCAGAAAAGGTAATAGCAGCAAATGCTGGAGAGGTTGTGGGGTCAAAGGAACCCTCTTGCACTGCTGGTGGGAATGTCAGTTGGTCCCACCTCCGTGGAGAACAGTCTGGAGAACTCTCAGAAGGCTAGAAATGAACCTACCCTATGACCCTGCAATTCCTCTCCTGGGAATATATCCTAAGGAACCCAACACACCCATCCAAAAATATCTGTGTACACTTATGTTCTTAGAAGCTCAATTTGTGATAGCCAAAATCCTGGAAGCAACCCAGGTGTCCAACAACAGATGAGTGGCTGAGCAAGTTGTGGTATATATACACAATGGAATACTACTCAGCTGTTAAAAATGGTGACTTCACCGTTTTCAGCCGATCTTCGATGGACCTTGAAAAATTCATGTTAAGTGAAGTCAGAAACAGAAGGATGAATATGGGATGATCTCACTCTTAGGCAGAAGTTGAGAAACAAGATCAAAAGAGAAAACACAAGTAGAACCTGAACTGGAATTGGCATGTTGCACCAAAGCAAAAGACTCTGGGGTGGGTAGGGGGGAGAAAACAGGTCCAAAAAGGATTCAGAGGACTTAGTGGGGGTTGTATTGTTATATGGAAAACTGGGAAATGTTATGCATGTACAAACTATTGTATTTACTGTCGAATGCAAAACATTAATTCCCCAATAAAGAAATTAAAATAAAAAGAAAGAAAGAAAAAGAAAGAAAGAAAGAAAGAAAGAAAGGGAGGTATGGTAACAATGGATGAATAAAGAGAAAAGTATCAATAATGATACAAATGAAACAATGGAAATTATAGATTGATGTATAATAACTGAAATAACATATATACTGGAGGTTATAAACAACAGATTCAAGACACAAGAAAAATGAGTGGATTTAAAGATAAATTACCCAGAGAATAAAACATTAACAAAAATTAGCAGAGCCTAGAGATATGTGAAATAATATCAAACAAATAAATATTAATGTATACCAGAAAATATATTTGAAGAAATAAGAACCTAAAGGTTCAAACATTTCACCTAAACAATAAATCTCCTGTAAGAAGGAATATAAAGAGACTCACACTAAGATACATCATAGTCAAACTGTCCAAAGATAGACAGCAATAAAATTATTACAAGCAGTAAAAGGGAAAAAAATGTTCATCACATGAAATACAACATTAATGAGGAGTCAGGCGGTAATACGGCAGGTAAAGCGCAGGTGGCGCTAAGTGCAAGGACCGGTGGTAGAATTCCGGTTTGATCCCCTGGCTCCCCACCTGCAAGGGGGTCACTTCACAGGCAGTGAAGGAAGTCTGCAGGTGTCTTTCTCTCCTAGTATCTGTCTTCCCCTCCTCTCTCCATTTCTCTCTGTCCTATCTAACAACAACAACATCAATAACAATAATAATAACAATAAAAACAAGGGCAACAAAAGGTAAAATAAATAAATATAAAAAATACAATATTAATGATTATTTCTCATATGAAACAAAGAAGCATGGAAGGCAGTATAATGATATATTCGAAGAGATGAAAGAAAACACTACAAATAAATAATTCAACATCTAGCTACATCATTTTTAAACATGAAGTAGATATCCCAACAAAAATGGAGACTTCATTGCTACCACAGATGCATTAAATAAATGCTAGAGAAAAATCTCTTGGTACCAACTATTCCTAAAAAGTCAAAGGAAGAAATGGAAAAATCAGTGGATTAATATAAATTACTGGAGAAGTGAGTCCTTTTTCATCTCTTTTAAGTACATATACACTTATTTATATTATGAGAGTGAAGAGAGACCAGAGTTCTGTTATATTCTGGCATATGTTAGTGCAGATGTTGCACATGTAAGCCGTATGTTATAAATATACTGAGGTATCTTCCCAATCCCTACTTCAACTCTTAACACTTTTATAAGATGCAAGATTGTAGGAACAAGAGAAAGAAAAGTAAATAAGCCTCCAAAAGCCAGAAAAGTGAAAATTTAAAAGAGCAGAAATAAAATAGCATCCAATGTAAAAGATGAATTTAACTCATGTTTGAAATGATAAATATGAGACAAAAGTTTAGCTACATTAAGAAAAATAAATAATATTACACATGAAAGAGAAAGTATTAAGATTGATACCAAAACTACACAACTTATCTAAGAGGCTATTGTCAATATTGAAACAAATTGAACAAGCTACAAGAAATAGATTCATAGAAACATACAACCCACTAAAAATAAATCATGTAGAAACAGAAACAAGTAAACACACTAATTACTAGTAGAGAAACTGAACAGTAATTTAAAAAAATCCACCCAATATCAATAAAAACATTCAGTAGTGGCTTGACTGATGAAGAATACGACTAGATAGATAAAGAACATTATCAATCCTTCTCAAATGATTGAAAGAAAAAAAAGTTGAGGGGGACAGGCGATGGAGCTCCTGGTTAAGTGCTCACATTACAGTGCACAAGGGCCCAGGTTCAAGTCCCTGGTCCCCACCTGCAGGGGGAAGCTTCACGAGTGGTGAAGTAGAGCTGCAGGTGTCTCTCTGACTTTCTCCCTCTCTATCTCCCCCACCCTCTCAATTTCTCTCTGTCTCAATCCAATAATAAATAAATAAATAAATAAATAAATAAATAAATAAATAGTTGAGGGATCACTTCCATACTCAGTTTTGAAGGTAGCATTAACCTAGTACTAAAGCTAAATAATGAAAGAAAGTTGCAACTCAATATTCCTGATAATATAGATACTAAAAACATCAACAAAGTTAATTCAGTAATGTTTTAAATGGATGAAACAACCTATTTTCAGCAATTTCTGAGAATTTGCCCAAAGAAAACAAAGCACCTATATGAGAATGCATCTATGTAAACATGTTTAAAGCAGCACAAATTGTAACAGTCATAACTTGGAAGCAACCCAGATATCCAACAACAGATGAGTAGCCAAAGAAATTGTGACATATATACACAAAGGAATACTAGTCAGCTGTTAAATATGATAAAGCCATCTCCTTTGCCTCATCATGGATGAAAATTGAAGATATCATCTTAAGGGAAGCCAAAAGGAGAAAAACAAATAGCAACTGATCTCACACATACAGGTGGAAATGAAGAAATAAAGACATTAATGCAATCTGGAATGTTCCTAGTCATGGCCAGAGACTGTGAGCTCAGACCTACAGGGATGCAGAGATTACATAGGCTCCTCTGCTGAATATGGGCCCCAGATCAAATTGATGGGGTTTACAGTTAACAACATTTATATACTTTCCTCATATTTGGGAGCTACTCTCTTCCCTGATCCAGTTTTCTAGTCCTTTTACCAACTATGATACCATCTCCCCAGACAATAACCTGGGTCCATCTGCATATCGGATGTCAGGCGCAGGCAAAAACTAGTAAAGTTATGGGCCCTTTGGAATATACCTAAAATAGACCTACCAGCTTTTTCCAAAACGGAGACCCCAAATATTTTTTTAATATCAAGCATTTTTATTAATATAACATGGTTTACAAATCTGTATTTTATTTTATTTTATTTTATTTATAAAAAGTAAACATTGACAAAACCATAGGATAAGAGGGGTACAATTCCACACAATTCCCACCACCAGAACACCATATCCCATCCCCTCCCCTGATAGCTTTCCTATTCTTTATCGCTCTGGGAGTATGGACCCAAGGTCATTGTGGGATGCAGAAGGTGGAAGGTCTGGCTTCTATAATTGCTTCCCCAATGAACATGGGCATTAACAGGTTGATCCATACTCCCAGCCTGTCTCTCTCTTTCCCTAGTGGGGCAGGGTTCTGGGGAATCAAAGATCCAGGACACATTGGTGGGGTTGTCTGTCCAAAGAAGTCTGATTGGCATCATGTGAGCATCTTGAACCTGGTAGCTGAAAAGAGAGTTAACCTATAAAGCCAAACAAATTGCTGACTAATCATGAACCTAAAGGCTGGAATAGTGCAGATGAAGAGCTGGGGGTTGGGGAGGAGACCCCAAATTTCATCTGCAATATTCTTGCCTTTAACTTCATGATTAGTCAACAATTTATTCTGCTTTATATCTTACTCTTTTTCAGCCACTGGGTTCCAGATGAGATACACTCCAACACACTAGATCCATTATCACATGTAGGTTAGTAAACTGAGAGATTCCTAGATCTTTATAGGCATCAATGCTTTCATAATATTATTATACTCTGTGATTCTCTTATTTGGTGAATGCCATAGTAGATTTACTTTATGGTATAGGCTCACTCCTACTAGAGAGGTTAAATAATAAAATTGCAAATTAAAATAACCCTCTATTTTCTACAAGAAAATCCTATTTCATATTCATCTTATCCACATCAGCTGCTATTTATATTTATTCCAATAAATGATTAAAGAATGAATTATTTGCAGTTATGGTGCTGAAATGCTTCTTTGTTGTGCCGATCTTATTACCTGCAGGAACCAAATTCACTTGCTTTATGACAGAGCACCAGGCCATAAACACAAAATAAAAGTAAAATGTAATGTATTGGGGAGCTCAGGATAGCATCCATGTCTGTTCAACAGAACATTCTCATCTGTATGAATTCAACTGCTCAAAATGCTCCAGTTTATGATACACTTGTAACACAAACCAACTTAAACACTGAATAGATATAACACAGTGAAGCCAACAATTTATTTCTCATAGTTATATTCAAATTCAGACTCACAATCTGAACACCTGGCATCACTCTTTGCCTATATAATTTTAAACATTTAATGATAAACATATTTAAAGGGATTTTAGAAATACTCAACTTCTTTAAAAAAATAAAAAATTAGTAATAAGCATGCCTAAGTGTGAACATAATTCTGCCTTTAAAAACTCATGCTCAGAGTGCCAGGTGGTAGCACACCAGGGCTAATAAGCTCACATAGTACAATGTGCAAGGACCAGTGTAAAGATTCCAGTTCGAGCCCATGGCTCCCCATCTGCAGGGGAGTGGCCCATGAAACAGTAGTCAAGGAAAGTTATTTTAAAGAACTATCCCCAAAGGAAACAAGGGATTAAATAAATACAATAGATACGAGAGAGCTTGATTTATAGTTACATAAATTGGCAAAAAGTGTCCTTTTGACGTAAACTAGGGGATATGAAATAGAATCATAGACCCCTTTGTGGGCCCCCATAGGACCTTGCCCTCAACTTGAATCAACAATGGCAGAGAATGTTCCATCTTTTGAAGGGAGGATGGACAACATACTCTATGCTACACCTAAGGAAAATGGGTCAATACTGGGGCAGCATGAAATGTTCCTACTCATGACCACAGAATATGAGCTCAGATCTACAGGGATGCAGAGGTCACACAGGCTCCTAAACTAATTATGGGCCCCAGATCACATCAAATCGATGGGGTTTACAGTCAACAATATTTATACCCCTTTCCCATATTAGGGAGCTATTCTCTTCCCTGATTCAGCTTTCTGGTCCTTTTCCCAGCCATGACATCATCTCCCCAGACAATAACTTGGATCCACCTGCATATTAGATTTCAGGCTCAGGCAAAAACAAACAAAAACTAATATTAGTTGCAGGCCCTTTGAAATATAATTAAATATGCCTACTAGCTATCTACAAAATGGAGGACCCCCCCCCCAACACTTCATCTGCACTATTCCACCTTTAGGTCCATGATTGTTCAGCAATTTGTCTGGCTTTGTATGTTAACACTCTTTTCAGCCACCAGGTTCCAGATGCTAGCAGGATGCAACCAGACTTACCTGGACAGACAACCCCACCAATGTGCCTTGGAGCAACACTTCCCCAGATCCCTTCCCCACTAGGGAAAGAGAGAGACAGGCTGGGAGTATGTATCGAACAGTCAACACCCATGTTCAGCAATTACAGAAGCCAGACCTTCCACCTTCTGCACCTCACAATGACCTGGGTCCATACTCCCAGAGGGTTAAAGAATAGGGACGCTATCAGGGTAGGGGATGGGATACGGAGTTCTGGTGATGGGAACTATGCGAAGTTGTACCCCTCTTATCCTATGGTTTTGTCAATGTTTCATTTTTATAAATAAAAATTAAAAAAATAAAAGAAAGATGCCAGTTAGATAAAAAATTGATAATAAAGTGATTTAGAAATACGCAAAACAAGAAATAGAATCAACTACAATCAATAGAAACAATAGAATCAGATGGTATAAATATTTTTCTTCCTCTTTCTATACAGCAGGAGTTCCCGGTAGATGAAGTTACAATTTACTCATATGTAAATATCCACATGATATCCACATGTGTTTGCCATACTAATAGTTAAAATTATCTATATGCTTGAAAACTTTGCTTAAAAAAATCCAGTAACTACTGTTGTATACTAAGAATTACATCTTAAACTATTTATTAGGGTTATATTTACAGTCGTAGAAAACTATTTTGAATAAATCCTTTTCCATGAGATTTTCTACTCAGCATTTAAAAATACTGACTTACAGGGTTTATTACTGTACAAGGAAATAGTCTCAACAAATATCATTTCTAGTAAGAAAGACAGAACTTGGCTTATTTTTTTTCTTTTTTTCATATTGGTGATTTAATAGTGATTTACATGATTATAAGATTGCAGGTACATAGTTTCATACCACATCCACCACCAAAGTTCTTTTTTTAATATTTATTTATTTATTCCTTTTTGTTGCCCTTGCTGTTTTATTGTTGTAGTTATTATTGTTGTCGTTGTTGGATAGGACAGAGAGAAATGGAGAGAGGAGGGGGAAGACAGAGGGGGAGAGAAAGATAGACACCTGCAGACCTGCTTCACTGCCTGTGAAGCAACTCCCCTGCAGGTGGGGAGCCGGGGTTTCCAACCGGGATCCTTCCCCTGGTCCTTGTGCTTTGTTGCACCATGTGCGCTTAACCCACTGCGCTACCGCCGGACTCCCCACCACCAAAGTTCTATGTCCTCACAATCACCCTCCCTGTGTGAACTATCATACTTGTCCCAAATTCTTGGAGATAGGGTGGTTACTGTTTATTTTCTTCACACGTTCATGTAACATGTTTGTTTGTTTTTTAAATAGATTATTAAAATTATTTCTGAAAGAAACAAAGAGACATTGAGAGGGTAGAAGGTGGCTAGGAGAAAGACACATACAACACTGCTTCACAACTTGAGAAGATCCCCCTCAGCTTCCCCCTGCACGGCAAGTGAAGACCGGGGTCCACGTGCATGTACTGTGTGCAATATACTTGATGTGCCACCACCTGGCTCTTACTCATGATTTATTTTTAAAGGTGAAAAATACCAGAAGGTATTCTTATTTGTTTGTTCCTTCAGGGTTATCACTGGAGCTCGGTGCCTGCACTATGAATCCACTGCCCCTGGAGGCTATGTTTTCCTTTTGTTGCCCTTGTTGTTTATTGTTGTCGTTGTTATTACTGTTGTTGTTGTCATTGCGTCATTGTTGTTGGATAGGACACAGAGAAATGGAGAGAGGAGGGGAAGACAGAAAGAGGGAGAGACAGCTGCAGACCTGCTTCACCGCTTTTGAAGTAACGCCCCCTGCAGGTGAGGAGCTGGGGACTAGAAGGGATCCTTAAACTGATGCTTGTGTTTTGCGCCATGTGTGTTTAACCTGCTGCGCTACAGCGCGACCCTCCAGAAGGTATTCTTATCAGATAAATTCCATTGTAGCAGGATTTTTCAATGTTTTGTTGTCTCTTGTTAAGTCTTTCAACTTTAGAGTTTTTCTTTAACTAACTAGTATTTTATGTATTATTTTTTAAAGTAAAATCCTAGGGCGGGTTGATAGCACAATGGTTATGCAAAGAACTCTCTTGCCTGAGGTTCAGGTTCAATCCCTCACACCACCATAAACCAGAGCTGAGCGGTGCTCTAGTTAAAAAAAAAAAAAAAAAAAAGTAAAATCCTTTGTAAAAATAAACTGACAATTTTATAAAATGGGATACACCGATATCTTTCTTAAACTGACATGAGTTATGTGAACAGTACCACAAGCATGCTCAGATTACTAAAGATCAAATACTCATTGTTAATGTATAATGAGTTTGGCACCAGAAATTCTGCTAATAAAATTAAACTATTGAATAGAGAAGATAGCATAATGGTTATGCAAAAACACTTTCATGTGTGAAGCTACAAAGTCCCAGGCATAATCTCCCACACCACCAGAACTAAGCAGTGTTCTAGTCTGTTTCTCTATGTATATTTATCTTCGTATCTCTCTCTGTCATTAAAATTGGGCGAGGATAGACAGCATAACGGCTATGCAAAGAGACTCTCATGCCTGAGGCTCTGAAGTCCCAGGTTCAGTCCCCCATACCACCATAAGCCAGAGCTGAGCATTGCTCTGGTAAAAAATAAAATAAATAAATAGTACATTTAAAAACATTGCTTAAAAATCAAACTACCATTTCAGCCACCATGATGTTATGCTACCATGATTTCATCCTGAACTCCCTGAGCAGAGGACCTCACCTTTCCAGAGCCCTAGCCTACCACAGAAAGATAGAAACAGGCCGGGGGTCATCTGCCAACATCCGAGGATAGACAGAAATTGAGAGAGGGGAGGGAAAGACACAGAGAAAGATACACCTGCAGATGTGTTTCATCATTCGTGAAGCTTTCCCTTTACAGGTGTGAAGTAGGGGCTTGAACCAGGGTCTTCATGCATGGCAATGTGTACATGGAACCAAGTATACCACCATCCAGCCCACAATGATACCGTTTTCTTTAAGGGCTCTCTATCCAGCCTCCCAAAGATGCTGCACCACTTTTCATTCTTAAAAGCAATGTAGCAGAGTTCCTTTTTCTCCACAACCTCACCAACACCTGTCATTTCCTGGTTTATTAATGTAGGCCATTCTCCCAGGTGTGAGATGGAATCTCAGTGTAGTTGTAATTTGCATTTCTCTAATGATAAGTGAAGCAGAACATTTCTACATATGTGTGTGGATCATGTCTCTCTCTCTCTCCTTCTTTCTCTCTCTCTCTTTAGAAAACTCTCCTAGTTATTTGCTCCAATTTTCTAATTGAGTAATTACTTTTTTTCTCTTCTTGAGCTGTACCAGTTCTTTCTAGATGTTTGATATCATCCACTTGTAAGATGTGTAGTGGTCAAATATCTTCTCCCATTTACTGAATTGCCTGGTTCCCTTTGTGCAGTTTGTGTTGTGTTTGATGTACAGTTTGATGTAGTCCCATTTATTTAGTTTCATTTTCATTCTCATGCCTATGGGGTTGAATCTCCAAATACATATTGAATGTGAAGATTCTGAAATGCTTCATCAAGGTATATATACAAAATATATATAGTTTTCGGTCTAATAGCCAGGTCTTTGATCCATTTTGATTTTATTATCGTATATGGTGTAAAATGGTGATCTAATTTCACTTTTCTACATGTAGCTCTGCAATTTTCCCAGCACCATTTGTTGAAGAGACCTTCTTTAACCAGCCCTTTGTCATGTGGCGGTATATGTGTGGGCATATTTCTGGGCTATTGATTATGTTCCATTGATCCAAGTGTTTATCTTTATCCCAGTTTTAATTGCAACCCCACACTTTTAATTGCAATTGCTTTATAGTATAAGCTGGCTATTACTGAAATAGTCTACACTACTTTTAATAGCCAAGTGCTATTCCACTGTGTATATAGACCATAACTTGCTCAGCCACACATCTGTTGTTGGACACCTGGGTTGCTTCCAGGTTTTAGCTATTACAAACTGTGCTGCTATGAATATATGTGTGCAATGTGGTAATTAATATATACATATTACATATTACAATCACATAACAAATAAGAAAATTTCTAAAATTAATATTTATAAAGTAGTATAATTTCAATATTATCATCTCACTGTATAATATATGCAATATAAAATATTTAATTTTTTTCAGCCTCCAGAGTTTTTGCTGGGGCTATGAATCCACTGATCCTGGTGGCCATTTTTCATTTTTTTTAATTGGATAGGACAGAGAGAAATTGAGAGAGGAGGGGGAGTTAGAGGAGAGAAACAGAGAGACACCTGCAGACCTGTTTCATTGCTTGTGAAACGACCCAACCTGCAGGTGGAGATCGAGGGGCTGGGATCCCAGCAAGGCTCCTTGCGTTTTGTACTATTTATGCTTAACCTAAGGTACCATTGCCCAGCCTCCAGGAAATACTATTTTCTATAAATAGTTCTGTTCTATTTTAAGTAGGAAAGATATTTTCCTTGGGTTATGAATATAAAGTGACTGAATATAATTCATCTTTAATTTTTAGATTAAAATTGTGAAACAGCACTTTCATATTCAAGTGTCTCAATATTTTAATGACTTTTAAAGATGTTAAAAATATGTCACAAACATGCAGAGATTCAAATAGAAAGGAGTTCTTTTTCACTCTAATCCATCAATTATAAAAGGATTTTGTAGAAATCCAGTTACTCTTTTTTTTTTTTGTTATTGTCAATCAGTTCTACCTAACCAGGGCATTTCATTTTAATATTTTAAGAAGTAACTTCAAATTTCATTTTATGTTTTGATTTGTTCAATGAGAAATTTTTACTGTCAAGTTTAACTTTTTTTTTCTTTACTGGAGATTAACGGTTTACAGTCAATAGTGAAATACAGTAGTTTATACGTGTGTAACATTTCTCAGTTTTCCACATAACAATTCAGCACCCTCTAGGTGCTCCTCTGCCATCATGTTCCAGGACCCAAATACTCCCCATCCCCCCCCCATCCCAGAGTCTTTTACTTTGGTGAAATATATCAATTTCTTTGAGTAGTGACTCATATTTTCAGTATACAAGTCTTTCATTTCTTTGGTTTGGTTTATTCCTAGATATTTTATTGTTTTTGTTGCTCTAGTAAAAGGAACTGATTTCTGGATTTCAACTTCTTCTTAGTGTTTGCATAGAGGAATGCCACTGATATATAAAGCTTTTCCTAAGATATTTATAGTACTGTAAGCCAATGCCAAATAAATAAAGTGTGGTGTTAAAGAAATAGTAAAATTTACCCATGTGTCTCAAACATACAGGGATGCAGAGGTCACATAGGCTCCTAAGCTGAATATGGGTCCCAGATCAGATTGAATCGATGGGGTTAACAGTCAACAATACTTATACATTCTTTTCCATATGTGAAAGCTACTCTCTTCCCGGATCCAGCTTTCTAGCCCTTTTCCCAGCCATGACATCATCTCCCCAGAAAACAACTTGGATCCACCTGCATATCAGATGTCAGGCTTAGGAAAAGAAAAAAAAAACAAACAAGTATAATCATGTGCTTTTTGGAATATAACTAAAATAGGACTACTATCTATCTACAAAAATGGAGACCCCCCCCCCAACTCTTTATCTGAACTATCCCAACCTTTAGGTTCATGATTAGTCAACAATTTGTTTGGCTCTATATGTTAACTCTTTTTTTTCAGCCACCAGGTTCCAGATGCTCACATGATGCCAAATGGATTTCCCTGTGCAGACAACCCCACCAATGTGTCCTGGAGCCCCACTTCCGCACAGCCCCGCCCCCACTAGGGAAAGAGAGAGACAGGCTAGGAGTATGGTTTTACCTGCTAATGCCCACGTTGAGTGGGGAAGCAATTACAGAAGCCAGGCCTTCCACCTTCTGCACCTCATAATGACCTTGGGTCCATATTCCCAGAGGGTTAAAGAATAGGAAAACTATCAGGGGAGGGGATGGGATATGGTGTTCTGGTGGTGGGAACTGTGTGGAGTTGTACCCCTCTTATCCTATGGTTTTTGTCAGTGTTTCCTATTTACGAAAATAAATAAATAAATTTAACTTAAAAAATTACCCATATGTCAATGACTGTAATATATACCATTAATTTCTAAATACAAATAGTAAAAGAAAAGAAAAGGGGGGTGGGAAGTAGCATGAGATGATTCAGCAGCAGAGCACAAGGCTTTTAAGTACTTTTAAGGTCTCTGAATTGAACCCTCACATAACACAGACATCCAATAAGAACAAACCAAGTATGAAAAAGATGGAGCTCCATGGAGGACAGAATGTTCTTTGATGCCTCTTTCTGTCTCTGAATTATGGAATGAAAACAAATAAATAATTGAGCCAGGAAGGGGGTTCAGTTATATCAGGCAGCTCAGCGTGCATAAGGACCTGAGTTCATTCCCTGACATGTTAAAAATATTAAAGTGAAAAAGAAATAGGGCTGTGAAGATAGTTCAGCATTAGAACTCTGGACTGGCATGCCTGAGTTCCAAGGCTCAGTCACAGTCACCACCACATATATGAACATGGGCGTTGGCAGGTCGATCCATACTCCCAGCCTGTCTCTCTCTTTCCCTAGTGGGGCGGGGCTGTGGGGAAATGGGGCTCCAGGACACATTGGTGGGGTTGTGTTTCCTTGGATTAAATTATATATATTATACTATATTCAGTTTTCATTTTAAGGCAGAATGAATACAAAGTAATGATATACTATGACTCAAAAGAATATACCCAAAGGAAGCAAATACACCCATCTGAAGAGATCTATGCATGCCAATATTCAAAAAAAGCCCAATTTGTGATAACCTAAAGTTGGAAGTAACCTGGATACCTAGTGACAGATTAGCAGCTAAGAAACTTGTGTTTATATATACAATAAAATGCTCAGCTGTTAAAAAAAAGGAAAACATCTTCTTTGCCTCATCTTGTATGAAGCTTGAAGGAATCATGTTAAGTGACATAAACCAAAAGGAGAATGATGAATATCAGACAGTCTCATTCATATGGGAAAATTAAGAAACAAGGGCAGAAAAACAATGAAACTTGGATTGGGTAAGATGTATTTTACCAAAACAAAGGAATCTGGGGAAAGACAGAAGGCAGCGTGCTGGGGGTCTTTAGGGTCCTGGTGTATGATGGTAGAAAAAGAGCTATGTTGGGGGTAAGAGTGTTCAGTTGACACCTATTACAGAGAGGTGAGAAATTGTACCTATGTATCAACAACTGTATGGGAAACCATTAGCCTCTCAATAAAAATATAAAAGAAAAAAAGTCCAAATTTTATTCTTGATTCTTTTATAAGAACTATATTAATCGGGAGTGGGCAGTAGCGCAGCGGGTTAAGTACACGTGGTGCAAAACACAAGGGCCAGCATAAGGATCAGGGTTTGAGCCCCGGCTCCCCACCTGCAGGGGAGTCGCTTCACAAGCGGTGAAGCAGGTCTGCAGGTGTCTTATCTTTCTCTCCCTCTCTCTGTCTTCCCCTCCTCTCTCCATTTCGCTCTGTCCTAGCCAACAACAATGACATCAACAATAAAAAGGACAACAAAAATAGAATAAATATTACAAAAAGAACTATATTAATCTCACTGCTCCAATTACCTTACAAGAAAACATGCGCATGCATGATGATTTCCAAGGTAAGTTCAGTTCATTTTTTTTTTTTAAGATTTTATTTATTTATGTGTTCCCTTTTGTTGCCCTTGTTGTTTTATTGTTGTCGTTGTTGGATAGGACAGAGAGAAATGGAGGGAGGAGGGGAAGACAGAGGGGGTGAGAAAGACAGACACCTGCAGACCTGCTTCACCGCCTGTGAAGAGACTCCCCTGCAGGTGGGGAGCCGGGGGCTCGAACCGGGATCTTTACGCCGGTCCTTGCGCTTTGCGCCACGTGTGCTTAACCCACTTCGCTACCGCCCGACTCCCCCTTTTTTTTTTTAATCATACATGTCGTACAGTCTGCTTGGTCAGTCCACATGCATAGCAAACTGTTTCAGCCGATGTTTGTTTTTAACAAAACAATTTTAATCATAAGAACAAAACATACATCAAAAGACAAAGCATTAGGGGACAGATGTTTACCACACAAAAAGAAAAGCCAAATAATCATTTTAAATGCCAATCATATATTATATAGACAGGAAAATAATGTTGGCATTCTACATTTTTGTTAATTTCAAAAGAAATCTATTTAAATATCCAAGAAACATCTGAATATACATAACTGAAATTTAGGTATTCTGAAAAACACTAAACAGTTCATAAACTCCTCATACTCAAATTACCTTTTTCATTTTATTTAAGGGTTAATGGTTTAGAGTTGGTGAGATATGTCTATGATTTCTCATACTGCTGTCACTGATTAAGTCACTGAGTAATCTAAAGATTAGTAAATCATGATATATAACTCTGTTCACAGCCACAGAGACTACTGTTAGTTCACACACAGTAAATTTTAAGATTTGTGATAGAAAACAAACCTTCAATGTCTTTTTTTTTAGTTTTTTTTGGTTATCTTTATTTATTTATTGGATAAAGACAGCCAGAAATTCAGAGGGGAGGGATAATAAAGAGGGAGAGAGACAGAGAGGCACCTGTAACCCTGCTTCACCACTTGTGAAGCTTCCCCTCTGCAGGTGGGGTCCGGGACTCAAACTTGGGTCCTTGTGCATTGTAGCATGTGAGTTCAACCAGGTGTACCACCACCCAGCCCCCAAACCTTCAATGTCTTGAGACTTAACATGGTAAACAGATGACTGGGTCATGATTCAAATGAAGGAGAATATTATATGTAAGAGTGAAATTTGGCTCTATCATGATAATTGAATAGTCCAGTCTTTAGTAAATATTTTAAGCCTCCCTTTAGAGATAACAAGCCATCAATTTCTTTATATCCTGCTCTTCTTATTATTAGTATAAGACTAATAATGTTGGTATGCTTCTGGATTCTGCTTGTGAAGCCTTCTGTTTTAATCATCACATTGGGTGGGATGCATTGGATCGACCTTCCCATGGTGCATCTCGTGAGTACCCATTCATTGGGGAAACTGACCATCCTTCCTAGCCAACTGAATCCATATGGATCCCAGTCACTTTCAAAGCCAGCAACAAGCAGCTCCTGACAGCTTTCAAGCTGTTGGTCCTGCTCTTCGAGTCCTCCAACTTAATGTTGAGGGGCTGTCCTTTGCCAAACGCGTTCTTATTGGTCAATTGGCGATTCAGCATCAGGCAGATGTTATCTGCCTACAAGAAACACATATAGCAGTCGATGAAGCTGCTCCATCAGTGGATTTGATTTAATATGCTATAATCTCCATCCTAAACATGGCCGAGCCATCTATGCCAAATCGTGTCTTGCGGACGTTTACCATACGGCCTCTTCGACCTTCTACGACTCCATTACTATTGGAACTATTCAGCTCGTCAACATATATAAGCCTCCCAGTGCCTCATGGGATAACGAGGTCCTGCCTAGCCCGAATCACCCAGCCGTTTACATTGGAGACTTTAATAGTCATCACCAAGACTGGGGATATTCCTCCACTCGTGCTGACGGCTCTATCTTAGCCGACTGGGCTTCAGCGAATTACCTCTCCCTATTATACGATCCCAAACAGCCAGGCTCTTTTCACAGTGCTAGATGGAATAAAGACTCGTCACCCGACCTGTGCTGGATTAGCACAGTCAATGGCCAAGCCTTTCCCGCTACGAGACAAGTTCTCAAGATCTTCCCGCACAGTCATCACCGGCCAGCTATCATCCACATTGGTCTCCAGCTCCCACTGATTCTGTGCTCGGAGAAACTAAGATAGAACTTTCGGAAAGCAAACTGGCGTCTGTTCAGTGATCTTACCAACAAATCTATTCCTGCAATTCCAATTAACTCTATCCCCTCTGAAGATTCCTACAGGCGCTTCCGCCAAGCCATCTTCAAAGCAGCTTCCCAAGCCATTCCTCGTAGGAGACGTGCTAACTATACGCCTTGTCTTGATGCTGAATGCGAGCAACTACTAAAGCAGCATGATGAGTCGGGCGACCCATCATGTGGCTGACCATCTCATTGCCTCCCTGGATGCAGCACGCCAAGCCCGCTGGCAACAACTCACAGAAAGTCTGAATTTCACCCACTCAAGTAGGAAGGCCTGGAAGCTTCTTCATAGACTGGGTGCCGGTAGCCACCCCCCTCCCATCTGCCATCCTCCCGTATCTCCAAACTCAGTGGCCAGTCACCTAACTCAAGTTGGACGTGCTAAGATCGACGCAGTCTGGAAAAGAGAAATTTCCTATGAGTGGTCATCCCACTTCCGTTTATCTTGTCCATCTCCAAAACTCTCTCCCTTTACACTGTCTGAACTGGAAGACACTTTGAAGAGGGTTAAACAGGGAACAGCTGCTGGCTATGATAACATCACCCCAGAACTCATTCTTAACCTGGGCCCCGCGGCAAAGAAGTGGCTCACTTCATTCCTGTCCCACATCTTGGAATCTGAGTCTATGCCCAAAGTTTGGCGTCGTGTGAAGATTATAGCGGTTTTGAAACCAAAGAAAGACCCAACACTGGCCGCCAGCTATAGACCAATTTCTCTCCTCTCTGTGTGTTACAAACTCCTTGAGAGGCTGCTTCTGTCATCTTACAGAGAAATTCCTATCACCCGCCCAGGCTGGTTTCCGCCCAGGAAGATCTACCTGCGAACAAGCCCTGGCCCTCTCAACTTACATTGAAAAATGGATTCCAGAAGAATTTAAAGACGGATGCTGTCTTTGTTGGTCTCACAGCAGCCTATGACACGGTCTGGCACCGTGGTCTCCTAGTTAAGATCTCAAGATGCCTGCCTCCATGGGTGGCCAACACTATATCGTTTCTTCTCCAAAACAGAAGATTCCGGGTGCATCTGGGTGACAAGTCTAGCAGATGGAGACTTGTCTCAAGTGGCCTCCCCCAGGGCTCTGTTCTGGCTCCTACGCTATTTAATATTTACATCAATGATCTCCCAGAAACTTCTTCAAGGAAGTTCATCTACGCCAATGACATCTGCTGTGCAACTCAGGCATCCAAGTTCGACATCCTCGAGGAAACACTCACGAAAGACATGTCTCTGATATCTGATTACTGTAAAAAATGGCGACTAATCCCTAGCACTGCAAAAACGGTATCATCTGTTTTCCATCTACACCATGCCTCGGCCTCGCGTGAGCTTAATGTGCAGCTTGGCGATACGAGAATCTGGCATGAAGCCCAGCCAGTCTATCTTGACGTTACTCTCGATCGCACCCTGTCATTTCACGAACATCTCATAAAAAGTGCAGCAAAGGTGGGCGCGAGGAATAACATCACTGCAAGACTGGCCAGCTCCTCATGGGGCGCGAGCGCTTCCACACTACGATCATCATCTCTGGCATTATGCTATTCCACTGCAGAATACTGTGCCCCAGTATGGTTCTGTAGCCCCCATGTCCACTTGGTCGATTCCAAATTATATTCCTCCATGAGAATAATTTCTGGAACCATCTGTTCCACCCCGGTTCCATGGCTGCCAGTTCTTAGCAACATCGCCCCGCCAGATATTCGTTGGGATGCGGCATCATCTAAGTTAATTTCCCACATCTACACTCTACCGGACCTGCCAATATATGCGGATATCTTCGCCCACCCTGTCCAACGCTTGACGTCTCGTCACCCAGTCTGGTCCCCTACACCTACACTGAACTTCTCTGTTCCAGACTCTTGGAAATAGAGCTGGCAGTCAGCTGAGGTAAAGAACAAACACCTCATCACAGACCCCTGCAAGCGTCAACCTGGCTTTGACCTAGCACGTTATGATTGGGCCCTCCTCAATCGCTATCGAACAGGCCATGGCCGGTGCGCCGCTATGTTCCATCGCTGGGGGGCCAGAGACGACCCGAACTGCCCCTGCGGCTCCAGACAGACTATGACCCACATAGTCAACGACTGCCACCTCTCCAGATTCAAAGGAGGTCTCGAAACTTTTACATCAGGCTCAACCTGATGCTGTTGACTGGCTACGGAAGAAGGGCAAACGCTAGAAGAAGAAAATCACATTGGGTTCGCTTGTGTTGCTTGCTATGTGTTCTGTTTGCACATCCACTGTTGGCTAGGCACCCCCCTGCCTCCGGAATATTGGTTTGGTCCTCACTCCCCCTGCCTCTGGGACATTTGGTTTAGTCATCGCTGGTTCACCCTTCTTTCTTCTCCCCGCCTCCCATCTTACATTTCCTTGGTTCCTCACCCCTCCACGGGAGGAGAGAGAAGCAGGAGAGAACTGGGTTGTGATTAGATTAGATTAGATTAGATTAGATTAGATTAGATTAGATTAGATTAGATTAGATTGTTGAACCGCATCCCCACTTGTGAATAAAGATTGAACTGCCGTTCTCAGCTCAGCTATGAGTCTCTGGTCGTCTCTGTCTCCCGCCCACAAAGCCAGCCCGGCAAAAATGACATAATAAAACTGTACTTAAGAAAGTACATTTAAGGCCAAGTGTTGGCACACCTGGCAGAGCACACATGTTACCACTTGTAAATCCCCAAGTTCCAGGTTCTGATCCCCAACTGCCGGGAGAAACTTTCATGAGCAGTACAGCCATGATGCAGCTATCTCTTCATTTCTCTATCTCCCTTTCCCTCTCTATCTCACAATCTACCGAAGAAAAGGAAAATAAAAGTGGCCTCGAGAAGCAGCAGAATTAACACACAGGCATAGGGTCTACCGATAACTGTGGTTGCAAAAGGGGGAAGGGAGGGGGGAGAAAAGGAGTTTTAAAAGAGAGAACTCTTTAATTATATTTCCTAGCCAAAGTTGGCAGATTAAAGGAATAAACATTAATTTAATTAGTTTTTAAAAATATATCGTTTTGGTATAGTCCCATTGGTTTGTTTCTGCTTTAGTCTTCCTTGCAATTGGGTTTGATTCATCAAAGATGTCCTTGAGGTGTAGATGGGAAAGTGTTTTACCAATGTTTTCCTCTAAGTATTTGATTGTTTCTCGTCTGACATCTAGGTCTTTGATCCATTTGGAGCTGATTTTTGTTTCTGGTGAGATAAAGTGATTCAATTTCATTCTTCTGCATGTTACAACCAAGTTTTCGGATGGGTCACAATCTTTTGGTAGTGGGAATGGTGTTTATGTACACTCCTAGCAAAATGTATACATATAAATCAGTAGTTAATTAATATGAGGGGGAAAATCAATTGTATGTCTCAAAGTTTTTCAAAACACAAACTGAATCTTTTTAATATATAGGCTGTGTATTTGATATGCGGACTCTCTCAAAAGCCTAGACCAAGTAGATTAGAAGCATCCAATAGCACAGCTATATACAAGATACTGGATACTGTACAGCAAACCATAACAAAAGGACTTTTCAAAGTTAACCCAATTACCAAATAATGTGATGATAACATTAACTATCGATTGTCTTTTTGAACCCTAAGACAGCAGGAACCTCACATCTCCACTATAGAGCCCCTACTTCCCCCAGTCCTGGAACCCTTGGATAGGGTCCACTTTCCCGTATGCCTCTCCCAATCCATACCAAATAATATTGCATCCGCCGATCACAACCTAACCAACGCAATGATTGCCACCTCAACATGCTTCACTTCAGACTGTGTCCAGAGACTTCACGTATGGAATGACAACCCTTCAACTTCATTACTTGGGTGAGACCTTTCCTTTTATAGTACACTCTAATTTCATCTCAGGTGGTTCACTTTCTAACAAAGTTCCATAACCCAGATATACACCAGTTTCTGTGAGAGAAAGCTTATGTTCACACGTATCCATAAACTACTGCAAAATATATACCTGAAAGCAGAAGTACACTAGAGTTTGCAGTGAGTACCTCCCTAACACTTCCTCTCCACTATTCCAAGCTTTGGGCCCATGATTGCTCAACAATTTGTTTGGCTTCATATGATAACTCTCTTTTCAATCACCAGGTTCCAGATGCCACCAGGATGCTGGCCAGGCTTCCCTAGATGGAAGACCCCACCAATGTGTCCTGGAGCTCAGCTTCCCCAGAGACCCACCCTACTAGGGAAAGAGAGAGGCAGACTGGGAGTATGGACCGACCAGTCAACGCCCATGTTCAGTGGGGAAGCAATTACAGAAGCCAGACCTTCTACCTTCTGCAACCCTCAATGACCCTGGGTCCATGCTCCCAGAGGGATAGATAATGGGAAAGCTATCAGGGGAGGGGGTGGGTTATGGAGATTGGGTGGTGGGAATTGTGTGTAGTTGTACCCCTCCTACCTTATGGTTTTGTTAATTAATCCTTTCTTAAATAAAAAATATATATATATCGTTTGGGGGACTGGGCAGTAGAGCATTGGGTTAAGCACACATGGTGTGAAGCACAAGGACTGGCATTAAGGATCCCGGTTCAAGTCCCTGGCTCCCCACCTTCAGGGGAGTCGCTTCACAGGCGGTGTAGCAGGTCTGTAGGTGTCTTTCTCTTTCCCTCTCTGTCTTCCCGTCCTCTCTCGATTTCTCTCTTTCCTATCCAGCAACAGCAACAATAATAATAACAATAATGATAAACAACAAGGGCAACAAAATGGCAACAAAAATAGGCTCCAGGAGCAGTGGATTGGTAGTGCAGGCACCAAGTCCCAGTGATAACCATGGAGACGTGTGTGTGTGTGTGTGTGTGTGTGTGTGTGTGTGTGTGTGTGTGTGTGTGTGTGTGGTTTTGAGGGGGCTGGGCAGTGGTTCACCTGGTTGAGGCCACATGACACAATGCATAAGGGTCATTGTTTAAACCCCCAGTCCCTACCTGCAGGGAAGAATCTTCATAAGGGGTAAAATAGGAATGTAGGTGTCTTTCCCTCTCCTTCTGTTTCTTTCCCTTCACTCTCATTTTTTCTGTCTCTATGATAAATTAATAAAATTTAAATATATATTTAATATATATATGTGGTTCTAAGTATCTCTACTCAACAACATTATCATGATTTTCTTTAAGGATTTATCACAAATTTATGTATACCTACCTACATTTTACATATTTAAGCATTTTTTATCTGTGACTAATAGTGGTTTATGAGATTATAAGATCACAGATTAGAGTTCCACACCAAACCCACCACCAAAGCTCTATGCACCCCACCTCCCCAACAAAAAGCTGCCATAGCTATCACAGAGTCTGAGAGAGTTTGATGCTTCTGGCGTTTGTTTGCAAGTTCATGTGTATTGGTTCACTAGATTCCACGTATGAGTGAAACCATGAAATAGTTGTCTTTCACCTCTTTACATATCTTTACACATTTAGTTCCATCCATTTTGTCCCAAAGGGCACAATATTCATATTTTTTATAGAAGAGTGGTATTCCTATATAATATATATTTTTATTTTTAAAAAACTTTTTAATAATTATCTTCACTTATTTATTGGATAGAAACCACTAAAATTTGAGAGGGAAGGGGTGACAGAGAGGGACAGAGACAGAGAGACACCTGCAGCCCTGCTCCACTTGCAATGCTTTCGCCCTGCAGGTGGGGGCCAGGGGCTCCAACCTGGGTCCTTCCTTGCTCACTAAAATGTGTGCACTTAACCAGGTGCACCACTACTTGGCCCCTGGTATATTTTTTCCAAAATAACATATGGCTTAAATTTACTGTGACTTTCACTTACTGGGTTATCAGAAAAGTCATAACATATTTTTCTATATATTTTTAATCCAAAAATGCATCAAGATTTTTCTGACAACTCAGTATATAATCAGAAACATAAAATGTGGGCGTCTGGTTCTAGCGCAGCAGGTTAAGCGCACATGGTGCAAAACACAAGGACAGGCATAAGGAACCCAGTTCCAGCCCCCGGCTCCCCACCTGCAGGGGAGTCACTTCACAGGTGGTGAAGCAGGTCTGCAGCTGTCTATCTTTCTCTCCCCCTCTCTGTCTTCCCCACCTCTCTCCATTTCTCTCTGTCCTATTTAACAACCACAATAATAACCTCAACAATAAAACAATAAAGGAAACAAAAGGAAATAAATAAATAAATATTTTTAAGAGATTTATTAAAAAATTAAAAAGCTTTAAAAAATGTGTGTTCTATAAGCTCTTTCTGGGGTACCATATTACATTTTTTATATCCATTCATATAAATGTGAATACATTTTTCATTTATTGCTGCTATAATCCTCCATAAAACTATAATTCAGGGGGTCGGGTGGTAGCGCAGCACGTTAAGCACAAGTGGTGCAAAGCCCAAGGACCTGCAGAAAGATTCCAGTTGGAGGTCCTGGCTCACAGGTGGTGAAGCAAGTCTGCAGGTGTCTCACAGGTGGTGAAGCAAGTCTGCAGGTGTCTCACAGGTGGTGAAGCAAGTCTGCAGGTGTCTCTTTATCTTCCCCTCCTCTCTCGATTTCTCAACAACAATAATAACCATAACAACAATAACCATAACAAGGCTACAACAGGGGCAACAAAAAAGAGGGGGGAACTATAATTAAATTTATTTACTGTCTTATGACATTGTTTCCAGTTTTTATTCTAATGAGCAATACTGCAACAAATATTTCTTACTTATGCTTCCTTGTGTACATGTGCAAAAAGTATTTTGGATGTGTACTAAAGATAAAAATCTTAAATTATAGTGCATGCATATCCTCAAGTTACAAAATTATTCACTTTTTGGTATACATTCCTATGGGAAGTAGGCAAAAATTCTGTCAAGCCATATCACAAACAATATTGCCAATCTGTAAAATGATACTTCATAAAATTTTTGGCTTTCAGTTCACCAACTAAAAGCTAACGGTGCTTTCATATTTTAATGATCCATTTTTACTTCTCTTAAAAAATGTCCGTGTACACGTCTCATTACTTCTTTTCTTTAGTTTTTCCTTTACTTTTATCAGGGTTATCACTGGCACGCCATATCAGCATAATTATTTTATTCCAAGCAGAAATATTTTTTTCTCTTTAGAAAAAGGGTGACAGATATATAAAAACAGAGAAAAGAGAGAGAGAGAGAGAGAGGGTGGGGGTAGATAGCATAATGGTTATGCAAAGAGACTCTCATGCCTGAGGCTCTGAAGTCCCATGTTCAATCCCCCACACCACAATAAACCAGAGCTGAGCAGTGCTCTGATAAAAAAAAAAAAAAATTAATGAGAGAGAGAGAGAAAGAGAGAGAACTACATTGTTCCACCACTTGTGAAGCTTTCCCCATGTGGGTGCTGTTATGTGGTGGTCAGAGGCTTGAACCCTGGTCCTCACACATGTTAAAGTTATGTCTCACTGCATGAATCAGCTCCCAGCTCTGTCTGTCTGTCTGTCTACCTACCTTTCTATCTATCTATCTATCTATCTATCTATCTATCTATCTATCTATCTATCTACCTACCTACCTTCCTACCTACCTACCTACCTTTATCTCTATCTCTTTCAATTTGATTGTCATTCTTATATTGATCATCAAGAATAATATATCCTAAATACCTCTAGGATGAAATTTTATGCTTAGTATGTGACAAACCAAGTAAAAAAAAAAATTCTATCTTTCCTTGACAGTTCACACATTCTGCTGTTGTAAAAACACATTTTTCATAAATTATCTGGTTTTAAATGAATCAATTCTTTTCTTTTTTTTTTGTTTTGAGCTTATGTAATGTACATATATATTAATGTCACGGGGGGGGGGAGAGACCTTCTTGTTTTTGATTTTGAACACTCGACACTCAAAATTGGAAGGCAGCATATTTGCCATGTGAGCCAGAAACATGTTAATAAAGTAGCCTTTTAAAACAGGCAGCCCAACTGACAGCATATATGTGATTTTCTGGGCACTAAGCTTACCACAGATTTAGCATAACTGGAACGGAGTTTGTTTTTTTTTTTTCTTCCTCTGTTCCTAATAACAATGAACATCTATGTAGTCATTTTGTATTTTCAATATACCCTGAATAATAGATGGGAGACACTACTCTTCCTATTGCAGAACTAAAAAAACTAAGGAAATAAACAGACTTGCCCAAAATGGTAGGAAGTTAAAAACAAATCCAGCCCCCTTGACCTCTAATTCTGATATGACTTCTCCAGTGACTTACTTCCTTCCAAGGTAAGGAATGAAGGCCGCCCAATCAGGGGAGATCTCAGTTCCTTTTAAAGTCTGAGTCATCCATGTAGTCAACTTGTACCTATTTTGTATATTAAAAAAAAGATTATGCTGTACTTTGAAGGAATTCTATTGAAGAGCAAGGTCCATGACAGACACTGGAACCAAATTAGATGCGGTAGTTTGTATCCCTCCCACACCACTCATACAATAGTAAATTGAGTCCAATAAACACAAATTCCCTGCCTATCACAGAATATTTTTCCTTAAGTGGTATCTTATTCATGTCATGAAACAGAGTAATAAAAATAAACGAACTATAATTCCACATAGTCCAATTTCCAAAGGGCCAACAGACATGATAAAATTGCTCCAAGTCATTGAATGTCAGGGAAATATAAAGATAACAATGAGATAAGACTATGTCATATTGTGACAACAAATGTTATAGAGGTTGTTGACCTATCTTATGAACCAGTAATTCCTCTCCTGGGGATATAATATAATTCCTCTCCTGGGGATATAATATAAAGAACCAAACACACCCAAAAAGATCTGTGTATACCTATGTTCATAGCAGCACAGAATTATACAGAGAGGCAAGTCAATTTGAATATTATACAAAAAGTAATAATTATCAATTGTCATGTGACATATTAGCCCCTACTATGAACTGGGCCTATGAAGATGCTTTATTTATGTAACACTTCAAAATTTAAACACTTCAAGGTCAACATTGTCTGCATTTTATAAATGGTGAAAATGAGTAATTTAACATAAAGATATACACTGAGGATTGAAAGTCCCTGGATCCAACTACAAACATTGTGTTCTTTCCATTACTGCCAGTAAAAACATATCACACAAATATTAAGTGAATATTTTCAAGTATTAAGAAAGTTCTGGTAGCAATTAAGCTAGTGACAGAGTGAAATCAAATATATACAACTTCCTGATTTTAATACAATGTTCACTGCCTTCACACACACAAATTTATAATCACAAAAGCAGAATAACTTATGAGCACAAACATTAGTCATAATGTTTTAAAGAAACATTATAAATGATAGCACAGCTAAAATTCCACGACTGAAGTTAGCATATCAAAATAATATATTTACCATATTAACATTTCAGTTAAATTATGCCAGTCTGAATCAATTTGTTGTTCAAAGAGAATATATTCAAAGGATCTGATGGCAAGATTAGCAACACCTATAGAACTGTACTCTGGCAAAATCACCCTTAGTACCTACTAAATGAATAATTAACAAAAGATATCCAATAAATAAGGCCACTGGTTTTATCATATATATTTTATCTAGACAAAATGTTGCAATTAATAATTATATTTATTGTCTTCTGTCATTGGAAAGACACAAAAATCTTCACATTAGGCTGTGTTTTACCAAATTCTTTACTGAGATATTGGTAAACAGTACCAGGAGACATTCCATTAGAAAGTTCTCTGGGACAACAACAATGAAGAACTACAAGGGTAACAAGAGGGAAAATAAGAATTTATAAAGTTCTCTGGAGAGGCAAGAGAAGTGGGCAGTGGCACACACAGATAAGTGCACACATTACCATACAAATGGACCTGGGAAAAATCTTCTGTTCCCATTTGTGAGGGAGAGGGTGGGGGAAATTTCAAGAATGGTGAGGCAGAACTTTAGGTGGCTCTCTTTCTCTCCCCCCACCTCACTCTAGCCTTCCCCATTCAACCTCTCTGACCTATCAAATTAAAAGAACGAAACAGAGAAAAAGACAGAGAGAGGAAGAAAAGGAAAATTAGTTTTTCGGTTGTAACACAAAACTCTTCTTTTAGTAAAGAGAAATACCAAACTTTGTGACTACATATCAACTGCTTGGAAAGTTGTGGCATTATGAGGTTTATAAAATCATTTATACAGTGAGTAGTAATCCCAGTTCTATCATTATATTAAATGGAGTGCCTATGATATACTCCTCCCAACACTTTTGCCTTTAACTCTCTAGTAAAAGTGCATTTCAGGGAGACCTGCGGTAGCACAGCAGGTTAAGCACACGTGGTGCCAAGCGCAAGGACCTGTGTAAGGATCCTGGTTCGAGCCCCTGGCTCCCCACCTGCAGGGGAGTCACTTCACAGGCGGTGAAGCAGGTCTGCAGGTGTCAATCTCTCTCTCCCCCTCTCTATCTTCCCCTTCTTTTTCCATTTCTCTCTATCCTATCCAACAACAATAATAATAACTACAAGGGCAATAAAAAGGGGATAAATACATTTTTTAAAGTGCATTTCAAACAATATTTATACATCTTGTCAAAACACATAAATCTAAATATGCTAAAGCCAAGTATTAATATTTGCAACCATGAGTTTTACAAAAATGAGCAGTGTGATTCAATGAAGAGCTCAGTTATTTAAAGAAACAGAAGTGTCTTCATCTCCAAATCCAAAGATTAGAATGTATTAAATCTGTTACTTATTCAATGTAACTTATGAGTTCATATGGCAATTGACCACTAAGCAGCATTTGTTTAAGTCAAAGTCATGTGCCATAAACAACATTTACATTTCTGATAACTATAACATACCTATTTCCTTCCCTTTGTCAACCAGAAATCCTCATCAACCGAATCACACATTTAGTGAATGCTATGTGCCAGACATTCTGTGTTTCCATTGAACTCACTTCAATTACGAATATGTTTGTAGGGATTTGTTTACACCTTAACTTACTAGCAGGGAAAAAATGTTACTGATGTTATAATGTCATTGGCATTGAAGAATCTTTGCAGGAACATATCACCAAGTAAGCATTTACTTAGTAAAAAAATGTCGAGAAAGAGTCATATATATATATATATATATATATATACCTCTATTGGCACCAATTAATTATTTCCCATCAAGATCTGATGGCAAACTAGAGGATTGCCAGAAAAATTAGAAAAGAAGTGCTTTGCCCAGTTAGGCACTGAAGAACTTTTGTTTGTTTGCTTGTTTTTAATTGTGAGGAAGTCAGGACAGTTACAGAATAGCAATGACCATTAAAAAGTTTATAGTAAAGAAAGGTCATGCTCAGTACTTCAGCAAAAATAAATTCCTTTTTAAAATCTCTACAGATTGGGCAAATACCAAATTACCACCATGTCAATTGGGAAGCAAAATGGAATATAGTTTATAGCCAGATGTTTATTTAATACATAAGAGGAATGCAGAGTACTATGAACAGTGATTACAGAGGAAACTTTAATAAAACTCACCAGATTCCTAAGCAGAGAACTCTCAATGACTACTCAATAGGATTTAAACATTGCTCAACCCAAACAGCCAGAAAAACCTCTCAAACTTTTATTGTTGGTATATTCTTTTTTTTTTTTTTTTTTTTTTTTTTTTTTTTTTTTTTTTTTTTTTTTTTTTTTTTTCTTTTTTTTTTTTATTTAAATTTTTAATTTAAGAAAGGATTAGTGAACAAAGGCATAAGGTAGGAGGGGTACAACTCCACACAATTCCCACCACCCAATCCCCATGACCCACCCTCTCCCATGATAGCCTTCCCATTCTCTAGCCCTCTGGGAGCATGGACCCAGGGTCGTTGAGGGTTGCAGAAGGTAGAAGGTCTGGCTTCTGTAATTGCTTCCCTGCTGAACATGGGTGTTGACTGGTCGGTCCATACTCCCAGTCTGCCTCTCTCTTTCCCTAGTCAGGTGTGTCTCTGGGGAAGCTGAGCTCCAGGACACATTGGTGGGGTCCTCAATCCAGGGAAGCCTAGCCAGCATCCTGGTGGCATCTGGAACCTGGTGATTGAAAAGAGAGTTAACATACAAAGCCAATCAATTTGTTGAGCAAACATGGATCCCAATATTGTTGGTATATTCTTTGAAGCATTCTCTTCAGTAATTCTCAGATGTCTCTACTATGCTATCCCTTGTCTATACTATAGTCAAGGCAAAGAAAGTGCTTAATTCCAGGCAATTTGTTGAGATCCAAACAGAAAATATGTGAAAATCATGACCTAAAACATGGGCCTCATGGTCAGAAGATGGTGTCCATTTTAAGATGAATGCACATTTTAAAATGAACCACCTAGGGAGTTGGGCTGGAGCTCAGCGGGTTAAGCGCACATGGCACAAAGCACAAGAACCGGCATAAGGATCCCGGTTAGAGTCCCCAGCTCCCCACCTGTAGGGGAGTCACATCACAGGCAGGTCTGCAGCTGTCTCTCTTTCTCTCTCCCTCTGTGTCTTCCCCTCCTCTCTCCATTTCTCTCTGTCCTATCCAACAATGAGAACATCAATAACAATAATAACTACTACAACAATGAAAAACAACAAGGGTAACAAAAGGGAAAATAAATATAAAAATAATAATAATAAATATATCTTCAAAAAAAGTATGTATATATTCACAGTAATGGATATGACTGCAAAGGACTGTGAGTTCTTACAGGCCATTCAAGCAATGACTAGAAAAAAAAACCTTGTAAGAAATCAGGTGCTTCCCCAACTGCAGGGGGAAAGCTTTGTAAGTGGTGAAGCAGTGCTGTAGTTGTCTCTCTGTCTCTCCCACTCTATCATCCCTCCCTTTAATTTCTGTCTCTATTCAATAAATAAATAAAGATAATTATTTATATAAAAAAAGAGGAAGGCAGGCAGTAGTGGGTAAAGCACACGTGGCACAAAGTGCGAGGACCAGTGTAAGGATCCCAGTTCTAGCCCCGAGGTCCCCACCTGCAGGGGAGTCGCTTCACAGGCGGTGAAGCAGGTCTGCAGGTGTCTGTCTTTCTCTCCCTCTCTGTCTTCCCCTCCTCCCTCCATTTCACTCTGTCCTATCCAACAACGATGACAGACATCATCAACAACAACAATAATAACGACGATGACAACAATGAAAAACAACAAAGGCAACAAAAGGGAAAATAAATAAATATAATAAAAAAATTTTAAAGAAATCATGTGCTCATGGTCTGGGAGGTGGTGCAGTGCATAAAGTGTTG